>NC_134353.1:70369907-70657407 GCF_048569485.1 Anomaloglossus baeobatrachus | reverse complement strand
TGTCTGTAGGTTATTGTGATAATGAATATAGTAATAAATATTAATGTAGAGCAAAACAGTAATAACGAGTTACTATAGCTTGGTGTGCTTCTTGTTTCCATATTCTGAAGCACATGTAATCCTATGGTTTCTTGTAGGTGCAGAGGACTTGTGTGCGCTCCTGAGTGCGCTGTGCATAGCCCCGTTACTCCCTGCTCCGCCGCACTCTCCGCTGCTGTGTGTGATCGATCCCCGGTGCATGATGAGCTGTCAGCGGAGCGCACCGAGCACTTCTCAGCCCCGGGGCTTGAATTCTGGTAAAAAATAAAAATAAAAGTTTTGTCAATATCATCTGCTCCTGGCTAATTTATACTTCTGGAAAGTCAAAGTCAATAATTCATAGAAATGTCTGATATCTGATCATGAAAAGCCTGAGACTATTCCCAGAACTGAGAAAGAAAGAAAGACACAAGGTTCCATCAACTCCAGAAATGTCTGCGCCCTTTACAGTAAGAACAGCCTAAGACATAGCATGTAACTGCACATCTAATAATCTATCATCTATCTATCTATTATCTATCTATCTATCTATCTATCCCTCTATCTATCTATCTATCTATCTATCCCTCTATCTATCTATCATCTATCTATCTATCTATCTATCCCTCTATCTATCTATCTATCTATCTATCTATCTATCTATCTATCCATCCATCTATTTATCTATCTAACTGTTATCTCTATTCTATCTATCTATCTATCTATCTATCTGTTATCTCTATTCTATCTATCTATTATCAAATCAAATCAAATAAGCTATCTATCTATTATTATATCTGTCTATCTATTTTATCTATCTTTCTATTTTATATATCTAGCTATCTATTATTTATAAATCAATGTCTTTATTTATCTATCATCTATCCATCCATCTATTATCTATTTATTATATCTATCTATCTATCTATCTATCTGGCTATCTATTATTTATAAATCTATCTATCTATTATTTTTCTACTCTATCTAGTTATCTATCTATCTATCTATCTATCTATCTATCTATCTATCTATCTATCTATCTATCTATCTATCTATCTATCTATCTATCCCTCTATCTATCTATCTATTGATCTATCCCTTTATCTATCTATCTATCTATCTATCTATCTATCTATCTATCTATCTATCTATCTATCTATCTATCTATCTATCCCTCTATCTATTTATCTATTGATCTATCCCTTTATCTATCTATCTGTCTATCCATCTGTTTATCCTCTTTACTATATTGAAGTACAATGTCTTTTCAAATGTAAGTTTTTCATATCAGACAGTGATAAAAATATTAATTCACATCACAATGAAACTCAATGCAGCATAAAAAATAATAATAATCATGATGTAAAAGTAATAATTTCAATAGAATATCAATAAAATAAGATGTATTTTAATAATTTGATAAGTTGTCCAGAAACATTTTTTCATTTGTTACAATTATTTTCTATCGAGTTTTTTTCAGCTTCCACTTTATGTTCTATGTATATAAGGAACATTAATAATGTTCTTTTTAATTGTTTGCATAATCATAATTGCACTGCTACTAATGATAATAATAAAAATAGTGTTATGTTTCTACTTCCAATACTGCTAAACATCATTATGCACCATTGCTGCTACCAAACGTAGTAATAATTATTTCCACTAGTAATGATACATAATCTAGTAATAGTCAAGAGAGTGAAGAGAGTAGTACACATTTATATATATATATATATATATATATATATATATATATATATATATATATATATATATATATATATATATATATATATATACATATATATACTGTATATAGTTTTCCACGAGCAGAGCTATGATGATTCCCAGTGAACTGCACATCTCTATATGATTTATTTTAATCTTTTACTTACTGATAATCACGAGTGTTTAGAAGAATTCCCCAGACAGCTCCTTCTCCCTCCTACCTGCACTAGTAATAACCCCAGTCTGTACTGTGACTGCAGCAGACCCCTGTGCCCAGCATAGGGTGCAGGCTGTGTGCTGGCAGATAGGGGGTGTCAGGGAATCACCCCATTTCAGAGGCTTCTTCACTTATTTTCTGTGCTAGTCAGTTTTTCATCTGAGTGCCCACTTGACAAGATGCAGCCAGACAACATTAAGAACGGTGACTTCATTCATCTTGTATGGAATGTACAGCCATAGTGAGAAGTGCAGCCTCTGCAGCCTGCACTCAGCACAGTGCACACTCACCTCACCATGTGCAGAGTACAGGGCCCATATCAGAAGCAACCCCTGTACAGTAAAGTAACCTATAGAAGTAATTATGATGTACATATTAATAAGACTCTCTCTGTCTATATCCCTATAAATATATATATATATATATATATATATATATATATATATATATATATATATATATATATATATATAAAAGACATATGTAAATATATTAAGATGCAAAAAAGTAAATGATTGGGATATAACTATATATATATATATATATATATACACACAGTATATATATGTATATATATGTATGTATATATATGTATATATATATAGTATATATATATACATACAGTATGTGTATATATATATATGTATATATGTATTTATATTTATACTCCATTCATGTATTTTCAGCTTTATATATATATATATATATATATATATATAAAAATATGTGTATATATATATATATATATACATATATATATGTATCACATACATAACTGAAAAACACACACCTATATTTAAAATACATATGCATATATATATATATATATATATACTTATTTATACATATGTATGCATATGTATTTTAAATATAAGTGTGTGTGTGTGTGTATATATATATATATATATATATAGATATATATATATATATATATCTATATATATATATATATATATATATATATATCTATAAGAAAATAAATACCATGTCTGGTATAAATATATATCTCTATCTATCTATCTATCTATCTATATATACACACACACTTTTTTTATCATTTGATGCACTGTGGATTTTGTAACTATTTTATTTATTTTATTGTACTATCATTGCTGTTTATCTTCAAAATGCTTACATATTTATTTCAATTCCATTCTCTATTACTTGATATTGTTGTTGTTTCATTTCTCAGTAAAGTACTGTATATTTTCCTCATCCCTAATGTATTTCTTCATGTTTAATAAATCATACATACATAAGATGCCTTCCCAGTATTTCTTTTGTAAATGGTATACCTAGTGCTTATACCCTGGAATATCATCCAGTGGAGCCTTTTCTAGCACTCGTCGTTCTACAGAAGCAGGACTTGTTGATGATACAGATGTGTCCAATTCTGAAGACAAGATTTTTTTTCCACCAGAAGAGGAGACACTACTTAGGAAATGAGGGACACTGCACACAGACAGGACACTTCTGCATGCTGTTATTGTAAACTGCTTCTCTTCCATTCTTTATTTTTGGCCAGGGCAGTGTATTCATTCTTTCATTCATTCATTCACCTGGGCTGTGTTTGTGATTTCCAGGCTCCACAGGGCAGAGTTGCAGTGTTCACAGTTAGAGGCTTAGAAGGTCCGTTTGTTTAACCTTTGTTAACGGCAGCTTGACCTTGTCACAAAGCACTAATCACTGGGAAACAATGCACTAGTGAGGAATTAGGGCTGGAGGGAAGAGCCAGGAGCAGAAGGACACAGCAGAGTCTGTGCAGCTGAAGGCAGGGCCAGGGATGCAGGCGTATGATCCATCCTGCATGGAGGCATCATATATATGTGTACAGTTGAAACCAGAAGTTTACATCCACTATCGATGAAGACACATCTGCAGGTTTTTCTCACTATCTGACATGAAATCAGAATACACTTTTCCTGTTTTAGGTCTATTAGGATTACCAGAATTAGTTACAGTATATTTGCCAAATGCTAGAATAATGTTTTAAGGCATTTTTATTACTTTCTGCAAAGTCAAAAGTTTACATACACTAAAGGGGGTGTTACACGCTGCAACATCGCTAGCGTTCGCACCCGCCCCCGTCGTTTGTGCGTCACGGCGGGTATATCACTGCCAGTGGTGGACAATATCGCTAGTACCCGTCACACATACTTACCTTCGTAACAACGTCGCTGTGGCCGGCAAACAGCCTCTTTTCTAAGGGGGCGGTTCGTGTGGCGTTACAGCGACATCACATGGCAGGAGTCCAATAGAAGTAGAGGGGCGGAGAGCACCATTAATTCCATGGTGCTGTACATGAGAAGGGGTTACATACAGAATACATATACAAGTTACAATAGACAGACTAGTACAGAGGGAAGAGGGCCCTGCCCTTGCGGGCTTACATTCTATAGGATTTTGGGGAGGAGACAGTAGGTGGGGTGTAGATTGGGCTCCGCACGGTGGTCGGGTGGCAGCTCCGAACAGTGGTCGGGCGGCAGCTCTGCACAGTGGCCGGGCGGCAGCTCCGCGCAGTGGTCGGGCGGCAGCTCCGCACGGTGGTCAGGCGGCAGCTCCGCACAGTAGTGAAGCAGTGAGGTCATTATAGATTGTAGGCATTTCTGAACAGATGAGTTTTCAGGTTCCGTTTGAAGCTTGCAAGGGTAGCAGATAGTCTGACGTGTTGAGGCAGCGAGTTCCAGGAGACTGGGGATGCTCGGGAGAAGTCTTGGAGTCGGTTGCGTGAGGAGCAAATGAGAGAGGAGGAGAGAAGGAGGAGAGCCGATATGATGATGTCATGTCTTTGGGAGCTTCTGATAGGTTTATTGGCAACATCTGAGTTAATTAGAGACACACCTGTGGATGTATTTTAATGCACATCTGAAACACACTGCTTCTTTGTGAAGCATCATGGAAAAGTCAAAAGAAATCAGCCAAGATCTCAGGAAGAGGATTGTGGATTTGCACAATTTTGGTTCATCCTTGGGTACAATTTTCAGATACCGGAAGGTGCGTTGTTCATCTGTACAAACAATCATACACAAGTACGAACAAAATGGGAATGTCCAGCCATCATCTTGCTCAAGAAGGAGACATGTTTACCAAAGATGTACGTGCTTTGTTCAGACATGTGCATATGAACCCAAGAACAAAAGCAGAAAACCTTGTGAAGCCTGGGTGCATAACACTAGCCGACATTGAGGTCCTGTGCAGGTTCACTTTGGTCTGGCCTGAGCAGGGCAGATCAAACTATTGTAGTGTGCCTGCATGGGACCGCAATGCCGGCTAGTGTGGATGATGTAGGATGCTTCAGAAGATGAGGACAAAGATGGCCAAAAGAGGAGGCACCAGTACCAGAGAATGGAGACACCCATCCGACCACTCTGCACACCACACCGACCGTTAGATGAGTATTATAAAGTGATTTTTATGATTTACACAGCGGCCTGGGCTCTTATATACAGCATGTTAGACTCCTGTATATAAGAGCCCACTGGTGGTGGCCGCAGCTTATAGTCGCTAAATCTGGTGACAGGTTCCCTTTAATCACAAATAGAGAAGAATCTCCTCACTATGCTGGACTATTCCTTTATTATTTGCTTATCTTGGCCGTAAGAGAGCCGTCGTCTGAGCTCCTAGTAAATGAGTTTAATGTCTGTATTGAACTGAAGTCTACACTATTGACACAGGGGAGGTGAAGACACTGAAAAAGACCTCAGCAGCGGTCTTATACTCATGGGGTAGGGGACTTAGATTTATAGCACCTCTCTAGCGCTGAAGTGGAAACAAGACTGGAGTGGTGCTTTAATCAATCGGTTATGTCCGACTCCAGGATGTCCCCTCATCAAGCAATGCCAGCCTTGAAGAATCGGGGCCAAAGTCTTTGTGTCTTTTAGACTATGGCTTTCCTCCATCGGAAATATGAAGGACAGTAGTATTTTGAGATGCTCCCCTACACTTTTCTGACACTTGTAATGCTGGAGTGGTGCTTTAAAAGGCACATGATACCTAATGAATTTGCATGTATGAAAGGTGTCCTCTTGCCACAAATCTTACTGTAGTCAGGGACTGGAGTAAGATTGTGCCCAAGCTTGTAATGAATTCATGAGCTCTGGCTTCAAGCCCATGCCACCTTCACACCCCAGATTCATCTATTGTAGTGGTGTTGGGCAAAATGTTTATGCCCTAAAATTTTTATATGCCAGTTTTCTGATGAAAACACTGTAAGGGCCATTGACTGCATCTTCTGGCTGACATTGGGGCCACCCTCATGTCTAAGAGTAAACAAAGAAGCAAAAAAAATGGAAGTGGCACTCACCATCCATAAAAATGTAGAAGTTTATTGAAAAGTCTTGAGAAAATTCCATGAGAGAAGCGGGGATCAAATGGACGATGGCCATTTTGTGTGGAACTCTAACCATCATTCATGTGTTCCCTGTTTCTCCCTTTGAATGTTTTAAAGACTTTTCAAAAAACCTCTACATTGTTATGGGTGGTGAGTGCCACTTTCAGTTTTTTTGCTTCTTTGTTGGCGAAGTGGGGAGCACATGGACGACGGCTGTTTTGTGTTAAAATGACACTTCAACAGGACCTGTGGAACTCTAAACGTCATCCATGTGTTCCCTGATTCTCCCGTAGAATGTTTGAAAGACTTTTCAATAAACTTCTACATTTTTATGGATGGTTAGTGTCACTTCCTTTTTTTTTGCTTCTTTGTTGGTGAAGCAGGGAGCACATGGACGATGGCCGTTTTGTGTTAGTACAACACTTCAAGAGGACCTGTGGTACTCTAAACAACATCCATTTGCTCCCCGCTTCTCCCCTGGAATGTTTTAAAGACTTTTCAATAAACTTCTACATTTTTATGGGTGGTGAGTGCCACTTCCATTTTTTTTATTCTTTGTTGGCGTTATCGAAGACTGGCTGCACCTCGTACATCCTGTTGTGTAAGGGTGAGCTCAATGAGGTACACATGTGCATGTGAGTAGTGACAACATTTTGCTTCATTGTAATTTGTATTTCATGTCTAAAAGTAACCTGTCTTACCAAGGAAAAGATGCCAGGGCTGACTATAGCTAGCTAATATAGCTCATGGTGAAAAAAAGCTGCAATGTTGGGATTTTTGGGCTACTGCTAAGTCGTCTATGCTTCATATGTGATGCCCCTGGACTATCAGGTCGTCACAGGGTATTGCACAATCTGCCCTCCCGTGCAATATCCACCTACTTCTTGGTTATGCGACCTCAACTACATGGTGTTGCCTACAACAGCTAATCAAAATCCTAGGTACACTCTGCACTACACCCACCAGACACACCAGTGGATAGCCTGAGTGGAATAGGGTCGCCCACTTGGGGGGTTGGTTAGGGGAGGTCAGGAGTGTCAGGAGAAGAGGGAGAGAGTGTAGTGTTGGAAGTGAAGGAGAGAGTAGGTCAGGAGCAGGGCTCCTAGGAAGTTATTTAGGTGGCAGACGGTGGTCTGGGCCTAGAGGAGCTGGACCCCCGGTCGCAGGGGATCGTGGCAAGGGGCACGGAACTGTTGAGGACAGCGGCCTTGCACCATCACCGGGCTGGGACCAGGGCACGACGGTGTACGTGGACCCTAGGTCAGGGAGTAGCTTTAGGCAACCTGGCAATTTACCCGATGAGAACAGAGCCTTCAAGATCCGCTTTCCACCCGCTCCAAAATCGGGGTACTAGCGCAATGAGGGGGATAGGACTTTCCACTCAAACGGTCCAAAAAATCCCAAGCGTGAACCCTGAGAGCAAGCTCCCACACTTAGCCATAGTGGGGAGCGGGACCTGGCAAGTTCCATACTACCGGGACCAACAGAGAAGTAAACTTAGTGCCGGGAGGCAGGTCAGGGATCACCAGGCAGCACCATTGGGTACGGGACTCGAACTAGCTCCCTTCAGCGGCAGTGGTATCCAGAACATTGGTTTATCCAGTTGTTGGTATCAGCTTAATGGACTAAGTGAGTACGCAAGTGACTCCTTCACCCCCAACGGCACTCCCTTTCACCATCACCGAGTCCCGGGGCATTTCCCTTACCCGTGGAGGGTTCTAATACCTGGCTGCCCCACTCCATCACCCCCAGGTACTCTCAACTGCAGCGGTGGGACTCCAAATTACCACATACCACGGGTGGCGTCATGAACTCTAACACAATGCCCTGTAAATACCCCCTTCATTTGAGTGGCCACACGACTGCCGGGTCCGGAGACCCCTCGAGCCACCGCGGATCCGAGCAGCCCGGCTGCTGGCACGGGGGGCGGCACACATACTGATTTATTCACTGGTAAGTTCATCAAATTCAAGGTAAGTTAATCAATTTATTTAAGAGCTCTACAACCATTTTTGCTCCACTGCATAGGAAAAGAGGAGAACCTTTGAACATAGTCTATATTACAAATAACTAACCATTGGGTGTATAATGCTCCTATGCAGATCATAATATTACTATGGTAACAGACTACAAACAAACTCATTGTAGTCTGATCCTAGTGTCTTGGGTTACTTTTTTACACATTATCCACAGAGAGATGGAGAAGACTTCCTGTGGGTTTGTTTGTGATCTGTAGTCAACAGACATAAGTTTGCATTGGACCTGTATACGCAAAGGGGTAGGGATTTTTACTGATTGTGTTTTAGTCAAGATGTAAGCCAAGACGGATTACATGAAGTAGGAGCAAGTCTTTGTCTTTCTATTCCTGCTCTCCTCCTGTCTCTCAAACTGCGGAGACATAACAGAGAGGGGAACTTTTGCTTAGGCCTCCTTCACATGTCCGTGTTGTGTTGTTTTTTCATGGATACCACACGTGCCTATTATTACCTAGAGTCGTTTTCACATATCCATGTTTTTCCCCCAGCAAGTATGACAAAGGACAAAGTGTATGGGTCCATGCACTGGCGGACACAGACAGAAAAGGGCCCCTATGCAAGAACAGTATATGGGCCCTTTGCAGCCCAAAAATTCATCATAATGCATAATTCCACCTGCTTTGGAGTTGAAAATGGGCCCCTTTACCACTTGGGCCCCTGTAGGCTGAACCAATGATATGTCCACCACTGTGTCCATGAAAAACATGTACACCACACAGATAGTATCCTTGTGCCATCCGTGTGCTTTACATATTTGACATTGAAAGTACAGGAGAGGCTTTGTAAAATCTTTATTTCTTTAGCCATACCGTAAAAACACAGATGAGACACTGATGACTTATTGATGGCCCACTGATTGAAAACACCGATGACACCGGTACCGGTTTTTCACATACATGTTTTATAGGCACTTGTGAAGGAGGTCATAAGGGCCATTTACACGCTGCGACATCGCTAACTATATATCGTCAGGGTCACGGTGTTTGTGACGCACATCCGGCACCGTTAGCGACATCGCAGTGTGTGACACCAAAGAGCAACCTTAAATGATTGCAAAAGAGGCAAAAATCATTGGTAAATGAGAGGTCGTTCATTTACCAAAAATCGTTGTCTGGTCAGTAGCGAGGTTGTTCCTTGTTCCTGCGGCATCAGACATCACTATGTGTGACACCGCAGGAGCGACGATCATTTCCTTACCTCCGTCCACCGGCAATGAGGAAGGAAGGAGGTGGGCGGCATGTTCCTGTCGCTCAACTCCGCCCCTACTCTATTGGACAGCCATTTTGTGACGTCGCTGTGACGCCGAACGCACCTCCCCCTTAAAGGAGGGATTGTTTGGCGGGCACAGCGACGTCGCAGAACAGGTATGTGCGTGTGATGCTGCCGTAGCGATAATGTTCGCTACGGTAACGATCACCACATATCGCACCAACGACGGTGGCGGGTGCTATCGCTCGCAACATTGCTAGCAATCACTAGCGATGTCGCAGCGTGTAAAGCACCCTTTAGGGGAAAGCAAACAATTAGACAATGGCTGCAGCAATTCTTGGTGGGAAATAAAGTTCTAGAACCATTTCTAGTACCTTTATTTCTTGCAGAATACTGGTAAAAAGGATCATTCCATTCAAGAAAAGGAAAGGAATTCTGTCAGGTCATTTATGATGTCTGAATAAGGGGCATCACGAATCAGAGTCTGACTGCGTTATTGCCACTACATATCATTGGTGTAGCCTGTGCAGCCGCAGAGGGGCCCAGGAGGAAAGGGGGCCATTCCTACCTCTAAAGCAGGTGAAGTTCTGAATTATGAGGCAAACAAGTCATATATTGTTCCTGCACAGTGGCCTTTATTGTCTATGTCCACCAGTGCCGCTATGTATGATTCGTTCTGATATGCTGAGGGTTTTTAGAAAAAACATACAAGTGCATCTCAATAAATTAGAATATCATCAAAAAGTTAATTTATAATACAAAAAGTGAAACACCTATATTATATAGAGTCATTACACACAGAGGGATCTGTTTCAAGTGTTTATTTCTGAAAATGTTGGTGATTATGGCTTACAGACCCAAAAATCATTATCTCAGAAAATTAAAATAATTACCACAGTACACATGCAAAGGCTTCCTAAGTATTTAAAATAGTCCCTTAGTCTGGTTCAGTAGGCTACACAATCACGGGGAAGACTGCTGACTTGACAGATGTCCAAAAGGCAGTCATTGACACACACCACAAGGAGGGTAAGCCACAAAAGGTCATTGCTAAAGAAGCTGGCTGATCACAGAGGGCTGTATCCAAGCATATTAAAGGAAAGTTGAGTGGAAGGAAAAAGTGCGATAGAAAAAGGTGCCCAAAACACACTACAATTCTTTGATCTGCCCTATTCAGAGCAGATCAAAGTGCGCCTGCGCAGGACCTCAATGTCGGCTTGTGTGTATGACCTAGAATGCGTCATCCATATAATAATAAATAATAATAATAATAATAATAATCCACACTAGCTTCAGAAGAAGGACAAAGATGGCCAAAAGAGAAGGTGAAGACCCGGAAAATGGAGACACCCATACGACCAGTCTGCTCTGCACCGATCGTTAGGTGAGTATTATAAACATCCGGTGACAGGTTCCCTTTTTACTGTACAGACTTTTCAGTAGGCGCCAACATTTCTGAGTGTAAAATCATTTTTTTAGTTGGTCTTATATAATATTCTAATTTTTTGAGATAATGACTTTTGTGTTTTCATTAGCTGTAAGCCGTAATCATCAACATTAACAGAAATAAACACTTGAAATAGATCCCTCTGTGTGTAATGACTCTATATATATAGGAATAGATCCCTGTGTGTAATGACTCTATATGACATATAGCAATAGATCCCTTTGTGTATAATGACTCTATATAATATATAGGAATAGATCCCTCTGTATGTAATGACTCTATATAATATATAGGAATAGATCCCTGTGTGTGTAATGACTCTATATAATATATAGGAAGATATCCCTCTGTGTGTATCCCTGTGTGTGTAATGACTCTATATAATATATAGGAATAGATCCCTCTGTGTGTAATGACTATATAATATATAGGAATAGCTCCCTCTGTGTGTAATGATTCTATATAATATATAGGAATAGATCACTCTGTGTGTAATGACTCTATATAGCATATAGGAATAGATCCCTCTGTGTGTAATGACTCTATATAATATATAGGAATATATTCCTCTGTGTGTAATGACTCTATATAATATGTAGGAATAGATCTCTCTGTGTGTAATGACTCTATATAATATATAACAATAGATCCCTCTGTGTGTAAGGACTCTATATAATATATAGAAATAGATCCCTCTGTGTGTAAGGACTCTATATAATATATAGAAATAGATCCCTCTGTGTGTAAGGACTCTATATAATATATAGAAATAGATCCCTCTGTGTCTAATGACTCTATATAATATATAGGAATAGATCCCTCTGTGTGTAATCACTCTTTATAATATATAGAAATAAATCCCTCTGTGTAATCCTTCTATATAATATATAGGAATAGATCCCTCTGTAGGTAATGACTCTATATAATATATAGGAATAGATCCCTCTGTGTGTAATTGTGAAGCCCCACAGGTGCGGTGTAGCGGTGCATTACCTTCAGGGACTCCACGTAATGGGACGGTCTGGTCACAGTTAGGGAACCTTCTTGGGTTTGTCGTGACGCCACTCTCAGAACTGCGGTCAATGGGGACCGCCACTGTAGATTAAGGGATGCCTGGGGCTGATGGTGGGTGCAGTCAGTTGTAATAGCCTCCTGAGAGTGAGGCAAGCCCCAGGGCCCTGTGTAAGTGTGTGGAACCACAAGTTGCAGAATAACTCAACACAGGCAGAATGTCTTTCAGGGTTTTTACTCACTGTTGATGGCAGGGTGAGTAACCCGGGCGTAGCTGGGATGAACCAGGCTGGAACCAGGTGTCCTTCAGGCTGACTTGTGAGGGTGGCTACTGACTCGCCTTCCTTAGCCCTTCTGTTGTTTGTGATGACCCCGACTTGCAGTCCCTACGGGGGTCACCCAGGGAAGTTGCTGCTCCCCTCGTTTTGGCCCGTTTGCTTGTAGCCTGAACCAGGTTGCCTCCTGTGAGCTATGGGCCCTCACTTTGCTACGTGGCTGCGGACTCTGTGGTGTTGACTTGGGGGTTTGAAGTGCCCCCTCAGGCAGGTTTGGCAGAAGAAAGGTGGCTCTATCTCTGCACTGGGACCTGTTACCCGTTTGGGCTGGTTCCTCCCTCTCAGTCCTCTTACTCTCCACTCCGTTGCTCTCTCTTTAGCCTTGGGTGGATTTCGGGCAGCACTACCAGGTGACCGTTCTCTCACTGCGCGGACGCTGTTAGACTGCCACAGCTCCAGGGTCTGCTTCTGCTCTCCCTGAGCTGCACACTAAACCGGCTCACTCATGGGACCTGCACATCTGCTCTCTCCGCTGTCTTCTCACTAACTGCTTAACTCCTCCTCCTCTTTACTTCCTTTCCCCACTCGTGCCTGCCTACGCCACCTAGCAACCAGGCTCTCTACCACACCCCTTGAGTGGACATGGAGGCCACACCCCCTCCTGGAAGCTCTCAGGAGCCCTCCCAAAGGTACATGTGTGAGACCTGATCACTATGCGTCTGTATAGTCACACCTCGGTCAGCCTTCTGAATTACTTGTATTGTACTGCCCCCAGCATGGGTGTGTCGCGGGCGGGGAGGATGCCGCCACTGCTGGTCGCTCGCTAACGCTCGGGTCCGGCGCTGCTGCAGCTGCTCGGTGGCTCGAGCGGTGGGCCGGATCCGGGGACTCGAGCAGCGCTCCTCACCCGTGAGTGAAAGGGGTGGTTAGTTTGGGGGATTTAGTTCGTGACGCCACCCACGGGTTGTGGTGAAGATGGGCACCACCGCTGCTGATGACGGGGATCCCGGGAGCGATGGTGGGGAGCAGCTGGGATGTTGTTTTCCCCCTCCATGGGTAGGGGTCAGTGGTCCCGGGGCCCGGTGAGGTGACGGGGAGGCAGGATGGCTGGGATGCAGGGTTGCAGGGGCAGCGCGGCGCGGTGCCGGATGGCACTGGTGTACTCACTCAGGCAGTCAATGACAGAGTCTCTGGTAAACCAAACGGCCGGATGGACGGGTCCCGCAGCCGACTGCAGTGTCTCTCCCCGGACCAGGCTCTCTACCACACTCCTTGAGTGGACATGGAGGCCACGCCCCCCTCCCAAAGGTACATGTGTGAGACCTGATTACTATGCGCCTGTGTAGTCACACCTCGGTCAGCCTTCTGGATTACCTGTATTGTACTGCCCCCAGCATGGGTGTGTGGCGCCTTGGACTAGCCAGGTCGTCACAGGTACTACAAGACACACCCCCACCCCGAGACAGGCACATCAGGCAGACACAAAATCCTTGTTGCCTCCCTCCAGGGGCTGATGTCCACACCAGGTGGGGTAGAACCAGGTGCTTGGCCCCACCCACTGAGGAGATCACAGTCCTGGAGGCGGTAAAAGGAAAACAGATCAGTTAGGTAAGTGCAAGTGAGAGGAGTGAAGTGAGAAGTGTGAAGGAGTAAACTGACCATGTCCGGGTGTGTGGCCCGGGCACTAAGAGCAAGGTTGGCAGACAGTGGTGGCCGTCTGCAGGAGAGGCAGATCAACGCGGAACCATAGGACCGGGGTCGGGCGGTGGCCCGCCGGTACCGAACCGGGGAGCGAAGTGAAGCCAGCACATACCGGCAGGGTCTGCGGACCCTGACCAGGCTTGGAGTCGCCGTAAAGAGGTCAAATCCGTTAGTGACTGGAACCCCAGGGGTTTCCTAACATCCAAGACCCAATAGAAGGCAACCGTCCGACCAGTAGAAGGAAATACAGCTACCGCCACAGCTAGAGTTCCAAGGGCCAGAGCCTGCGGGCAAAAGGGCTCCTCCGGCACATATACACGCTGGGGAGCGGGTTACCGTTGGGAAGCCAGCAGGACCGAACATACACAAAGGTGCAGGGAAAGGCAGCCACCACCAACCGTCCGGGAGAAGCCACAGCAGCCGGCTGCGGGACCCGTCCATCCAGCCATTTGGTTTACCAGAGACTTTGCGTACATTTGTGGCTGAGTGAGTACAATCGTGCCATCCGGCACCACGCTGCGCAGTCTAGGCGACCCTGCAGCTTGCCAGCCCTGCCTTCCCGTCACCTCACCGGGCCCCGGGACCACCAACCCCTACCCACGGAGGGGGGAAAACAACATCCCAGCTGCTCCCTACCATCGCTCCCGGGATCCCCGTCACCAGCAGCGGTGGTGCCCAACCTCACCACAACCCGTGGGTGGCGTCACGGACTAAAATCCCCCAAACCAACCACCCCTTTCACTCACGGGTGAGGAACGCCGCTCGAGTCCCCGGATCCGGCCCGCCGCTCGAGCCACCGAGCAGCCATCGCAGCAGTGCCGGACCCGAGCGTTAGCGAGCGCAGCGCAGTGGCGTCCTCCCCGCCCGTGACAGGTGCAGTACTCAGTGGTGCCTGACCAGGTCAGGGGCGCCACATAATGACTCTACATAATATATAGGAATAGATCCCTCTGTGTGTAATGATTCTATATAATATATAGGAATAGATCACTCTGTGTGTAATGACTCTATATAATATATAGGAATAAATCCCTCTGTGTGTAATGACTCTATATAATATATGTGTTTCCTTTTTTGTATTGAATTACTGAAATAAATTAACTCTTTGATGATATTCTAACTTACTGAGATGCACTTGTATTACACTGGTATGTGAACAGGTACACTTTATCTGTATGCAAATTAATTTACAAGAATGAATAGCATTGACAAACTGTATAAGTGCAGACCATAACTGAGCAGACCATCGCTCAAAAGGCTCCTCCAACTCATGTCACACCGCATAAAATAGTAATGACGAATGAAATGGACATACGAAACTTGATGCCAGTCCGGGGGTGTAAATCTGGCTCTATGAGGGCAAATGGCAAGCCAGACTTCCAAGCCACTAAACATCTAAATATTTACCTAATATCGTCCAAGACAAAGTCAATTGTTTAATTAACTGATAATAGCAAAAATTCCCAAACTCTCGCATTCTAGCAACCCTTGAGGACTGAGCTCTGTGCTCCGAGCTGGAAAGAAATGTGCCAAAGGTGGAAAGGTTAAAGTAACAGAAAGGGAGAAAATGTGTTTTTATCTTTGTAACTTTAACCTCCTGATATGTTTTGGGGGGTTTATATTTCATCTGAACAGTTAGACATTGAGTTGTGTTTAAAGACACGTGAGCCGAAGGCTGTAATTCTGAATAAAGGTTTACATAAGGCATTCAGTTTTAGTATGTATAAACCCTTCCCCCATCCACAACAAAAGTAGAGATGGCTGAGATGAGTGGATTGAATTTGGTCCAGAATCCAGGTCAGGGGTATCTGGTGCCCACAAATCTCCCATCATCCGTAGTCCCCAGCATGGCATTTGATTTGTCAGTCCTGGTGATGTGACGCTCAGATGACGCCGCATCAGCCCTATCTGATCAAAAGTCACGTTGGGCATACCGTAAGATAGAAGATTCGTGGGCCTCCCGCCTAGCCAAAACATAACACTCACCTTGATGCTGATCTGGAGATCTGTGAATCAATCCGCTCATCTATATCAATCTGATTAGCAAATGGAGTAATTCAGGGTGGTACGATTTGCACAAATGTAGGGGGGTAAGGGTTAAGCAGCCCACACCTGCAGAAGTTTCCGGCACACGGATGGTCTACGCATAGTGTGTTATGTGTATGTAAACTGTGTAAAATGTAAGTGTAATGTATAATGTGCATGTAAATTGTATAAAAAGCCACCAGGTGGCAGTGTTGTAGCATGGCTGTCTGTGCACCTACATGGGCAGGGAGAGAGAAATGGGAGGAGAGTAGGTTAGATATAAGGGAGAGATAAGAAGTAGGAAGGAGGGGAAGGAGGCTTTTTGGGACTGTAAAGATATAGAGAGGACCCTAAGGGTCACCCCTGCAGCTGCGGCACAAGGATTCCGGGATGGATGGCGTAGCCGCATCCCCCATGGAGAGGGGTTTAGCCTGGCAATCGAGGGCTTCGCCACGGCTCCTGCTGGCTGTAATAGAAGAAGACCCTGACCCCCTGGATAAGGTCAGTGCGCCCCCCTGGAGAGTGAGGAGGGTATGGCTGGATGGCCTGTCACCTAGGGGAGACTTCTGCAGTGAAGCAGACCCCGGGTGACTGTGAAGAGGAGTGAAGGAAACAAAGGGCCTTAGACTGAATATGAAGTGCCCTGGTGCCAGAGGACCGATGACTGCAATGATGTCAAGTGGAGAGGAGAAGGTGTGCCAGAAATAAAGTTGATCTGTTTATGAAAAGCACTTAGACTGGACTTTATTATCTGAAGATTTCTTAATTTCTGAATGTGATGTCGCCAGTGACTGTGGCGGAGTCTGTCCTGTGAGTGGTGCGGCGCCGGGGAGGTGAGGGGTTAACAGCAGGTTGTGGTGTGACCTATTGTTTCCCGAGCTGCCACGACTACATCTGATGTCTGCTCCATGCCTACCACGTCTCTCACAAAATTAATATTAGGCCCCCTTCACGCGTCCGTGTCTCCGGTACGTGTTAGGTCCGTTTCCGTATGTACTGGAGACACGGACACACGTACTCCAATGTTATTCAATGTATGGAGTTACACATGCGTTTTTCCATAAGGTGCGTGTGTCCGTTTGCGTGATACGTTTGTTTGTCCGTAAAACACGGATGCATGTCCGTTTTCTGCACGGGACACGCACACACGCACCCAATGAAAGTCTATGAGTCCGTGATCACACGTTCGTGACACGGATGCATCTCCGTATGGTCCGTGTACGTTTTGTGCTTTTTTGAAGCGGTCGGTTAAATATTTTTTTTCTGTGTATGTCAGTCAATCTCCCTCAGTCCGTCAGTCGGTCTCTCTCTCTTGTCTATCCCTCTCTCAGTCTGTCGGTCAGTCTCCCCCCTCTCTCATACTCACCGTTCCCCGATCACCGGCACGGCTCTGCGCAGCTGTTAAAAAAAAAGCCGGCCACTCATTATTCAATCTCGTATTCCCTGCTTTCCCCGCCCACCGGCGCCTATGATTGGTTGCAGTGAGACATGCCCCGACGCTGAGTGACAGCTGTCTCACTGCAACCAATCACAACCGCCGGTGGGCGTGTCAAAATCGAGCAGTAAAAATAAATAAATAAATAATTAAAAAAAAAAACGATGTGCAGTTCCCCCCAATTTAGATACCAGCCAGGGTAAAGCCAAACGGCTGAAGGCTGGTATTCTCAGGATGGGGAGCTCCACATTATAGGGAGCCCCCCAGCCTAACAATATCAGCCAGCAGCCTCCCAGAATTGCCGCATCCATTAGATGCGACAGTCCCGGGACTGTAACCGGCTCATCCCGATTTGCCCTGGTGCGGTGGCAATCGGGATAATAAAGGAGTTAATGGCAGCAGCCCATAGCTGCCACTAAGTTCAAGATTAATCATGACAGGCGTCTCCCCGAGATACCTTCCATGATTAACCTGTAAGTTAAAGAAAATAAGCACACACAACAAAAAATCCTTTATTTGAAATAATAAACAAAAAAAACCCACCCTCGTTCACCACTTTATTAAGCCCCGAGAACCCCTCCAGCTCCGGCGTAATCCACGTAGGTCCCGCGACGCTCTCAGCTCTGCTATATGAAGGTGACAAGAGCTGCAGTAGAACACCGCAGCTCCTGTCAGCTCCACGCAGCAACTGAGGTGAGAAGCGCGATCAGCGAGGATGACACTCAGGTCACTCGCGGCCACCGCTGGATTCTCTAACTGTGACAGCAAGTCACCCGAGTGACAGTGATGAAGTCACAGGTGAGTTGCGGTCTCGGGTGGAGGATCCAACTAGCCGCGGGTAACCTGAGTGACAGCAGTGCTAATCGCGCTGCTCACTTCAGTCACTCACGGGTGACCGCTAATCAGTACGCGAAACAGACAGAGCCGCGGGGTGACAATGAAGTCGGGTGGAGTTCACCCGAGTTCATTCTCATTGCACGACGCTGTCTCTCTGCTGTCAGCGGGCATATAGCAACGTCATTGTGCATCACACACGGAACATTTCACACGGACAACACACGGACATTCCACTTACGTATCTCACGCACACACGGACATTCCACACGCACACACGGCTAGCATACACAATCACACGGATGTCACACGTACCAGAAAAACAGACAAAAAACGGACACGGACCCGCAAAACGGCACGTAAGACACGCACGTATTTTTCATGGACGTGTGAAGGGGGCCTTAGGTAGACTCTAAAAAAAACACTAGTTTTGCCATATGTACAAACATACTAAAATATATACATAAGCCCTCTGAAAAGCTAAAATATGTAAACATGATATATTTTGGCACTGCCTTACTGCTATTGGAAAAAAATGAGATGCTTGGTTTACAAATTGGCCAATTTGTGAAAACTCGAAAGCCAACGACAAGGCGTATCTCTCTTTGTTGGAACCTTATCCTAATACGCCTTTATCCAGGTTAAAAAACCTACAAGTAATGGGCAGGTAGGATTCAGCTAAATGGAAACACTTTGGCTGAAGGGCGGAGTGCTCAGTCAGAAAGGAATGGAATACTGATATAAAAAGACTGCCCAGATTTCAGCACCAAATTTGCACCATTTTTGTGCAATTTTATTGCCAATAGATGCAAATTTGGTACTGAAATTTTTCACCAAATTCCTGCACCCAATCTGCATTTCCTGGCAAAAAAAAAATAAATCACATTACTACTGCATCATACCACATAGTGTTTTGACGCATTTTGTTTGCCAGGAGGTGTAGATTGGGTGAAGGAATATAATGTAGAAATTTCAGCACTAAATCTGCATCTCTTGGCAAAAAAACCCTGCAGTTTTCTGCCAGGAGATGCAGGTCTGTGAACTCAGTGCGAGTTCATTGAGGTCTCCTGAGGTCAGGTTACCTGTGGTCACAGGTGGAGGGTGGTGGGAACCTTCAGCTGTGGCCAAAACTAACCTGACCTGAGTGATGTCACCACTGATCGCACAGCTCAGTCTCTGCCTGAAGTCCACAGCAGCAGTCATGTTCTATTGCCGCTCAAAGTTAGTTCAGATGTAGCAGAGCGGAAATCATCATAGGACCTCATGTGGATTACATTAGACCTGGGTCTTTTGGGGTTAATAAAAGGGTGAAAGAGGGTTATTTTTGTATTTTATTTTAAATAAAGGATTTTTTCAGTGTTTATGTGTTTATTTACTTTATCTTGCAGATTAGTAAAGGGGAGGTATCATAGATGCCTCTCATTACTAATCTAGGGCTTAATGGCAGCTGTGAGCTGCAATTAACCCCTTATTACCTCAATTGCCCAATTACAATCGGGAAGAGCAGGATTAACTGCCGGGACTGTAACAGCTAATGGATGAGACAATCCTGGGCAGCTACAGGCTGCTTTTTTTTAAGCTGGGGGGCCAATAACCCTGGGTCTCCCCAGCCTGAGAATACCAGCCCCCAGCTGTCAGGTTTTATCTTGGCTGGGTGTCAAAATTGGAGGGGGGAAGCAGCACAGTGTTTTTTTTTTTTAATAATTATTTAAATGATAAAAAAAAAAAAAAAAAGAAAATCTGCATGCGGTTTCTCCTATTTAATGCACAGCCAAGATAACCGCATGGCTGGGGCTGCAGCCTGTAGCCGTGGGCTTTATCTGTGCTGGTATCAATAGATGGGGTGACCCTACACCAATTTTATTTATTTATTTTATACCATGATAGACCCATAAACAGAGTCTGTGATTCCAACCAATCACAGACGCTGGCTGGGGGCGGGGACTAACTGCAGCCAATCAAAGATGCTGGTGGGTGGGGAAAGCAGTAAATATGGATGAGGGATAATAAGCGGCTCTGTAAGGACAGCCACGAGAGCAGGTATAGCTACATGAGCTGTTACAGCCACGGGAGCAGCTACAGCCGCGCCGGAGACTCAGTAAGTATGTCCTGCTTTATATTCTTTCTTTGATAGCCCCCCCTACACCATATTGCAACACATAAGTTTGACCTCTCATTAAATTCAATGGGCTCAGTATGTTCTGGACAGTTTGGCAAACACCAAAAAGCTCGGTATGGATCGGCGAACCAAACCTTGAAAGGTTCACTCATCTCTAATCATAAGGTAATAAACAAACACACTTTTAACAATGCAATCTTTTTATTTTGTTATAAATTGATGCTTAGAAGCGACAAAATCTCCAATAGAGGGAAACTGGCTACTCTAAAGGCCAATTTCTATAGTCCGTTCCTCTTGTGTTTTTCTCAACACTGTATACTGTATCTGCATCCTCGGGGGAGAGGAAAAGTTAGTCATATCCTCCTGATCTGAGCCACACCCAGGAGAAGCACGACCGCACAGTTTGGAGATTAGTGTATACAGAGGACTGGAGAAGATGTGCCGTACAAGAGGTCAATAGGCAAAGATGAAGGGAACATCCAGCACAGTACATGGGAGAATAGGAGGCAATGGGCATCAAGGTAAGTAAAGCATAGCAATAGAAAATTTCATCCAAAAATGGCTCTCTGCCAATAGAAACAGAAGTGTCATGGTGGGATTACAGGATGTTTTCTGGGGTAGACTCCACATGGGTATTAGCTGGCTTCACCACTAACCCTACATATTGGGTTTTTGATGACCAGAAGAGGTAGAGAAGCCTGTATCTACTGGAATGGCATTCATGGCTGTGCTCATAAACCCATTAGACGTCAATAGAGTCACATTTGCGATAAGAGTCACGGAAGGTCTGTGTTCCTGAGATACGCGTGGGGTCTGCCATCATTTTTAAGTCAGAAAATAGTTTGGAGAAGCTGGAGATTTGTATTTCATGTTTCTACTTCCCCATACTGTATGTTCACCACGTGAATGTATTTACAGAAGGGTTGTGTATGGTTCTGTAGAGCAGTTTGCTGTCACATGAGGCGACACTATATCACACTCCAGTAATCTGTAATGTGCGTGTGACTGGAGCCTTTAATAACCGTCCTATTACAGTTCACATGCGCAGAGCGAGGAGGAGACACGAGGACATGTAAGGACACTGCTAGGTAACACAACATTAGCCTATTGTGCCCGCCGTATACCTCCCCGGCCAAGATTTCATTAAGGAAATGGGAAAACCAAAGGGGTGAGAAGTTTAGTGGGTGACATCATATATTAATAGGACATTATTATTCTTCACATTTTTGCAATTTTCTCATTTACACTGAAATAAAGTGTGTGAAAAAGCAACAATTATCCCAAAGCAACTTCCATAAAGAAGCTCAACGCTCCACCGATATATCACAGGAGAAACTCAGAAGATCCGAGCCACACAGCATGAAAACAGCAAACAGCACAGCTATATATCAATACAAAGAAGCTTTATTGGCAGAACTAGATCATCTATGTAATGAGGATCTGTGTATTATCTATCTATCTATCTATTTATCTATCTATCTCTCTATCTGTCTATCAAATCAAATAAGCTTTATTGGCAGGACCAAATACATATTAGTTTTGCCAAGGCAAGTGTACATTAGAGACTGGATGATGAGTAGGGACTGTAGGAAGGATGGATGGGTAGCGGCACATTCAGTGTGAGGACTGTAGGAAGGATGGATGGGGGCACATCCATGGTAGGGATTATAGGAAGGATGGATGAGGGCATATCCGCACATCCAAGGTGGAGACTGTAGGAAGGATGGATGGGGGCACATCCAAGATGGGGACTGTAGGAAGGATGGATGGGGCACATCTAAGGTGGGAACTGTAGGAAGGATGGATGGGGGCACATCCAGGGTGCTGACTGTAAAAAGGATGGATGGCAGCACATCCAAGGTGGGGACTGTAGGACGGTTGGATGAGGGCACATCCATGGTGGGGACCGTAGGAAAGATGCATGGGGGCACTTCCAGGGTGGGGACTGTAGGAAGGATGGATGGGGGCACATCCAGGGTGCTGACTGTAAAAAGGATGGATGGCAGCACATCCAAGGTGGGGACTGTAGGACGGATGGATGAAGGATGAATACACGTCCATGGTGGGGACTATAGGAAGGATGGATGAGGCACATCCAAGGTGGGGACCGTAGGAAAGATGGATGGGGGCACTTCCAGGGTGGGGACAATAGGAAGGATGGATGAGGGCACATCCAAAGTGGGGACTGTAGGATGGATGGATGGGGGCATATCCAGGGTGCTGACTTTAAAAAGGATGGATGAGGGCACATCCAAGGTGGGGACTGTAGGAAAGATGGATGGGGGCACTTCCAGGGTGGGGACTATAGGAAGGATGGATGAGGGCACATCCAAGGTGGGAACTGTAGAACGGATGGATAAGGGCACATCCAAGGTGGGGACTGTAGGAATGATGGATGAGGGCATATCCAAGGTGGGGACTGTAGGACGGATGGATGAGGGCACATCCAAGGTGGGAACTGTAGGACGGATGGATGAGGGCACATCCAAGGTGGGGATCTATCTATCTATCTATCTATCTATCCCTCTATCTATTCATCTTCTATCTACCTATGTTTCTCTTATCTATCTACTGTATCTAGAATTCTGATCTTATTCTTATAAAACATATACTATGTATGTTAAGCCGAATAACTCTACCTCATTAATGTATTTATTTACTTTTTAATCTATTTATTTAATAAAATGTTTTCATCTGTTTATTATTATTTTTTCCTCATTTGAGTTTTTCCCTTGGCTCTGGTAATGATTTACAACATTTCTTTATGTCTGTAGAATAGATGTAAATTGCTGGCCGTACAGTAAATATTTTCCTGGTTTTACTCAAATGTTACCAGGTCGATGCTTGTGGTTTTGGACTCATAGAACAGACACAACTGGATATTGTTATTTGCATTTGAAGCTTCATAGTTAAAAGGGATGTTTGCAATTACAGGAACAATCTAAATTAAAATCAATAGCGGCCATTATCATTGTCAGTTAAAAGATTTTCAGAAGAGTCTATTTTTTTCTTTTTTTATTTTCTATGAAAAATCCTTAATGAATAATATCTTTTATAGAATTTTTTTCTAAGCAAATAAATGGCTGTGCAATCATTAATATCAGCTTAAAATTATTATATTTTTCTAAATTAAGGATCTAATTAAGGTAAAACCTAGAAATCAAATTGAAGTATTTCCATAATTTTCTACTGTAGTAATGACATTTAAAATTTGTATTTAATTCAATCACAAACAAGACGTAAATAAAATTAAAGAAAGAGAAAGAAAAGAAAGAAAAAACGGTAAAGGAAAAAAGAGTGACTGAGAAAAAAAGAAAGCGGAAGCGAAAAAAGAAAGACATAAAAATATTAAAAAGTGAGAAAAAAAGAATATAAAAAAATTAAAGAAAAAGGAAAAAAGAGATAAATAAAAATAAAGAAATAAAGAAAAAGCAAAGAAAAAAGAAAAATGAAAAAAGGAATAAAAGAAGGAAAAAAAATAAAGAAAAAGTAAAAAAGAGATACATAAAAATAAATAAAGAAAAAGTAAAGAAAAAAAGAAAGAAATGAAAAGATGAAAAAAGGAATAAAAGAAAGAAAAAAAATTAAAGAAAAAGTAAAAAAGATAAATAAAAATAAAGAAATAAAGAAAAAGTAAAGAAAAAAAGAAAGAAATGAAAAGATGAAAAAAGGAATAAAAGAAAGAAAAAAATTAAAGAAAAAGGAAAAAAGAGAGAAATAAAGATAAAGAAAAAAAGAAAGAAAAAAGAGAGAAATTAAAAGATTAAAAAGTGAGAAAAAAAGAATAAAGAAGGAAAAAAGTGATAAATAAAAATAAAGAAAAACAGAAAGAAAAGAAATGATGAAAAAAGTGAGAAAAATGAATAAAAGAAAGAGATTAAAGAAAAAGGAAAAAAGATAAATAAAAAGAAAGAAACGCAAAAAAAATAAAGAAACTATTTTATTTTAGTAATTTGTCTAGCTGAAATCTTTTTTTTTTATCCATGAGAATATGATTTAAGAAAATGAAAGGAAAGAAAATAAAAAGGAAAAGAAAGGAGGACAAAAGAAAGAACAAAAGAAAGAAGAAAGGAAAAAAAGAAAGAGAAAATAAATAAATAAAGAAGAAATAGAAAGAAAAAAAGAAAGGAAAAAAGAAAGAAAGAAAAAAAGACAAAAAATAAAGAAAGAAAAAGAGGAATTAGAAAAGAAAAAAAGAAAGGAAAAAAGAAAGAAAGAAAGAAAAAAAAGACAAAAAATAAAGAAAGAAAAAGAGGAAATAGAAAAGAAAAAAGGAAAAAAAAGAAAGGAGAGAAAAAAACAAAAAAACAAAAAATAAATAAAGAAAAAAGGAAATAGAAAAGAAAAAAGAAAGGGAAAAAGAAAGAAAGAAAGAAAGAAAGGAAAGCATTTATTTTTGTATCTGAAATTTGTTTTATCTCCATGTATGTGCGACTGTTTTAGCACCACTTCATTTGACAAACCTCATTTAGAACGTACTAGTCACAGAAATTTCCCCAACAAATCTGCTGCTTGTGGATATATCTTAAGGAAATAAACTATGATGGCATTATTAACAAAAGACATTACCAAAATCCTTTTATCAAGATATTAAAATATTTTATGTGACCATGATTTCTGTAAAAGGCTAGCGAATATGGCTATATCATTCCTAGAACTCTAAATTCCTTACTAAATGTTATAAAACAAAAACAAAATATTTGAAAATGCAGAACAAACAACAAAAATAAAATAAAACTAAAAAACTAAGCATCTAAAAATGAAAGGTTAAAACTATCAAAATAAAGTTATAAATTAACAAAAACAAAACAGTAAATTGAAATAGAAACAAACTCAACAATGACATACTTTAATTGTAAATAATAATCCCATAAATTTATACGACTAGACCATTCACACATTTATATAGATTATTGATAGAAATGGGATAAATTAAAAGAATTCCCATTATATAACCTGTTATAGCGACTATACAAAAACAAACAAAGTAAACTAGTAAAATAAAGTAGTACGTTGTTTTCTAAAAATATCAAATACAATAAGTATACCTAAAAAACAACAACAGATAATATAAAATGAATATAAAAGAAATAATGTGTATAATATAAGAAAACAAAACAAAAAGGAAAGACGTATGATATATAAATATGCACTCACTATGTATGTATGTATATATATATATATATATATATATATATATATATATAGCTTAAAAAAATAAGGGGGACACAAACAACAAAATGGTATTTTACTGTTTTTTGAGCAGTATATATATATATATATTTATATATGTACATATATAAAAATGAAAGAAAAATGGTATATAACTATGCACTCACTATATAATATGTATAATATTATATATGTATATATTATTATATAACGTATATATGTATGTATGTATATGTATATATGTATGTATGTATATTTATATATGTATATGTAACTAAATACTTATGTATATATATATATTATATTTTTATATATATTTTATAAATATTTTATAAATATTTATTTTAGATTTTATCTTATATATACTTTTTATTTATTATATTTTATATATATACATATATATATATATATATATATATATATATATATATATATACGTACTGCTCAAAAACACTAAAATACCATTTTGCTATTTGTTTTCCCCTTATTTTTTTTAGCAATATATATGTATATATATATATATATATATATATATATATATATATATATATATATATATATATATATATATATAAAATGAAAGAAATATATAAATATGCACTCACTTAAGTAGAGGATCCATAAACAAACTAGTGAAATAGTGAAATGCATGAATAGGTTGCAAAATGTATTTGAAAGTATAGTAAAAACAAACATAAAAGTATAAAAATAAAAATAGCAGCTAATAGAGACATAAAAAAAAGAAAAATAATAATGTATACATACTGTTATTCTGTCATATGACCATGTCCAGGTTCACATGTGATTATGTAATCTCTCTGGCATCGTGTTTTTCTATTTTTATCAGCTGATACAGACTTAAATAAATTACAATAAGTATATATTTGTCCCTAAGATGGCACAGTGCCCTTCAAGGCCTGCGAGCAATAATGCTTCCTTGTGTTCATTAGGTTGCTGGTGGTGCAGCATTTGTATTCCCTGATTGGTGTATGTGACTGGAGCGGGTATAATGTGATTAGTGATCTATGGTTGGGGAGAAACGAGAGAAATTAACTAAAAGCGACATAAAAAGTGTAAGAGTCTTGCTTTAATGCCTGCTTGGAGGATTGATGCCCTCCTTACAGCCGGTGTTATCCCCCCTTGTCACGCAATGCTTACAGGGGTAAGGAGTTGCATTCTCACTTTGTACACAGGTTGTCTGAGGTCACTTACAAGGTCAAGGCAACAGAATGAATTATTTATTAGCTGTGATGTTTTGGTTTTTTTTAAACATTTTTCAATAAAATACATTTTTTTTTTTACTATGGAAAAATGTAGAACGATGCTAAGAAAAAAAAATAGTTAGCCAGGACAAATTTTTGGAATATTTCACATCTTAAAATGTTTAAATCAACAGAAATGTTTTAAATTCAACATTATTTATTTATTTATTTATTTGAATTTGTTTTCAAACTTTTTCTGATTAAAGTAAACAAATGATCATGTGCATTATAAGAATATTTTGGCAATTTTTCAATTGTTGTTATATAGTTACACTGGTTGAAAAAAGCCCTAGGTCCATCTATTTCAACCTTTTTCCACCAATTATACATTTTGTCATTAAGTCATTTATAACCACAATGTTGTGTGTAGTGAGGAAATCATCCAGCCCTGATATAAAAGCTGTTATAGTATCGGCCATTACTACCTCTTGTGGTCGGCATTCCACAGTCTGACTGCTCTAACTGTAAAGAACCCTTTCCTATTTAGCTGTCGGAATCGCTTTTCTTCCACTCGCAGTGAGTGCCTCCTGGTCCTTGGTACTGTCTTTGGAAGGAATAAGTCATGTGCCAGTCCTTTGCATTGACCACACATGTATTTGTACATATAAATGAGATCTTGTAACAAACTATGTAAGGCTATGTGTGCACACTGAGCATTTGGTTGCAGAAATTTCTGCACAAAATCTGGATCTCATAGCAGAAACATTTTTTCCTTTGTTTTTGATGCATTTTATGCATCATTTTTTTCCTTGAGTTTTCTATGCATTCTGGGCTGGAAAAACCTTGCAAAAATGCTGAAAGAATTGACATGCTGCTGCCGCGCTCCAGGGCCTGCAGGGGAGCTGATTGGACCCAGGCGTCCAGTTCTCAGAGTCTATGTTAGTGGTGACCAGTACCCGTTTCCGTCACCACAGGGGCCGCTTTTGAAAGGGGTTATAATTACAGGGAATAGATAGTTTTTAATGTCCGTGATGCCACTTGCGGTATGCTGCATAGTCTCTCACTACTGGGGCTGGTGTTAATAAGCAGCTTAGGTGACAAGGCCCTCCGCAAGTAGGGCTGAGCCCCAGTGTGGATGTTGATTGTTGTAGAGGTGCAGAAAGAATTCGGACATACACAGGGGCTGTGGTGCAACTAGTTCTTTACTTATACTGCTCTGGTACAGCAACCCGGCTCGTGCTGGCTCTGTGGGTTCCGGGTTCCCTTAGTCCCAGTGCTGGTATGGCGACCCAATGAGCTCTTCTTCCTTTGCACTTCATTAAATTGGGGGTCCCTGTGGCCTGGAGCGTCTTAGGGTCCCACCCTGGTCTTTACGTCTGTCTCTTCCGCGAATACGTCTGGCAGGCAGCTTGAACCAGTTTAAGGGTTGGACTCATGTCCCTGTTCCCGGGTTCCCACTTGCTACTGTGCCCCGTACTCTTTGGTGGTGATGTGCCATGAGAGTCCCCGATCACATGCAGGATTATCGGATGGGCCTGGAGCTTCTGTCCGAACTAGGGTCCTGTACCCCGCCGTGCTCGGTCCCTTAGGGTACTGGCTCTATTCCCCTTCAGGCGACCGGTCTCCTCTTTAGTTCACCTTCTGATCCCACACACCGACCATCTTCTCCAACTGACACTTCCTTCACCTCCTACCATCATCTCAGACTACTCTCAACTGTCAAAAGTGACCACACCCCTCCCCTGAGCTTCCAGCTACCAGATTGGGCAGGTCTCAGCCAATGGGCAGCTACCCCTCTAAACCTGTTGCTCAGCCTGGGAAGAGGGCAGTTTATGTATGTAGTGCAGTTACCAGCCTTGGTCTTCCAGGAACCCGGAGTAATGCAGTCCTCTGCGGCACCTCTTACCCCAGGGTGCTGCATTGCAGATTTATATTTGCACTAAATTTGCAAAGGGAAAAAAGCAACATGTCCACAAAACGTCAGAATTCTCATTGACTTTGCTGGCATAAGGATTTGCATGCAGTTTTGTGACGAAATGCATAAATAACAAGGTAAATACACATCGTGTAAACGTAGCTTAAAAGTTGTAATTTTATTATATATACATTTTGAAGTGCTGATTTATAGTCATTGCTGTTGAATCTCAGCTAATCCTGAATATAACTAATTGGACTGTATTTAATAGGACGTTTTAATCTATTTTCAGCCGTACTGTGACTGTTTGTTCTTACATGGAAATTTGGAAACATTACGTTTTATATGTTCATACTAAAATCATGCAAATACCATAATATAACCTCCTTTTTCTATTATAATGTAGGCATGCAATATATATGGTAAAGAAGCCTCTCATTAACTCCTCCCCATCTAAGGGTGGCTTTACACGCTACGATATCGGTACCGATATCGCTAGCATGCGACCCGCCCCCATCGTTTGTGCGAAACGGGCATATCGCTGCCCATCGCGCACAAAATCCGGCACCCCCGTCACACATACTTACCTGCATAGCGACGTCGCTGTGACCGGCGTACCGCCTCCTTTCTAAGGGGGCGGTCCGTTCGGCGTCACAGCGACGTCACTAAGCGGCCGCCCAATGAAAGCGGAGGGGCGGAGATGAGCGGGATGAACATCCCACCCATCTCCTTCCTTCCACATTGTGGCCGGCGGCAGGTAAGGAGATGTTCCTCGTTCCTACGGGGGTCACACACAGCGATGTGCACTGCCGCAGGAACGAGGAACAACTTCGGCAAAGCGATAGCATCGATACTTGGGAGCGGACCCCCATGTCAACGAGGAGCGATTTTGGACGTTTTTGCAACGATCCAAAATCGCTCCTAGTAGTCACACACAACGAGATTGCTACAGCGGCCGGATGTGCGTCACAAATTCCATGACCCCAACGAGATCACTGTAGCAAAATCGTAGTGTGTAAAGCCTGCTTTAGCCTGTGTACATGTAGTGCCAGTGTGTTAATATACTCACCTATCGCCATCTTGTCCGGTATCCAGTGCCATTCTGATCCTTTTCTGATTGACATGGAAGTTGCTTTTAAGGCGTAAGTCTATGGAGCGGTAGAATGAGGCCCCATAGAGTTATATTATAAAAGAGACTTCTGAGTTACCCAGAGGACATAGATTGAGCCGTAGAGTCTGAAGAGTTGTGATTACAGATGAGTGAATCTGTCCAGGTTCGATTCGTGTTCACCTACTTTCCCAGAGTTCGTCGAACAACTAGACAAACAGCTCAACGAACATATCCGAACACCATTGAATTCAATGGGAGGAAAAACTTATGTGTGTTAGTAAGGGCTAGGGAGGCTGGTGTTAGTAAGGACTAGGGGGGTTGCAAAAGAAAGAAAATAAATAAAGGAGAACAGTTATATTTACCAAGTCTCCCGCGCGGCTGTTACATTGCTTCTCGGTCCGCTCATTAACCCTTATACATATTCAATGCTTCCCTCGCCCACTGGCAGTTCCAGCGTCTCTGATTGGTTGCAGTCAGACCAAGCCCCCGGCCCCAACCTGTGTGACAGCATCTGTGATTAGTTGGAATCACACATGCTGTCTGGGTCCCTTAAAAGAGTGTAAAAAAAAATAAAAATTGGTGTACGGTCTCCCATATGTTGACACCCAGCACAGATAAAGCAGATAGCTACAGGCTGCAGCCCCCAGTCATGCGATTATCCTGTCTGTTTTAAAATACGTGAGACCCTTTAAATTATTTCAATAAATAATTTAAAAAAACGGAATGGGGTCCATCCCAAATTCTGATAGCCAGCCAAAATAAAGCTGACAGCTGAGGGCTGGTATTCTTAGACTGGGGAGTTCCATGGTTATTGGGCCCCCAGATTAAAAATAGCAGCCTACAGCTGCCCAAAAATGTTGCATCCATTAGGTGCGACATCACTTTGCCTAACTCATCCCCATTGCCCTGGGGCAGTGGCAAGCGAGGTAATATAAGGGGTTATTGACAACTCACAGCTGCCAGTAAGCTGTAGATTAGTAATGGGAGGAGACCTCCACATTACTAATTTGTTTGTGAAATGAAAGAAATGCAAACAAAAAAAAATCCTTTATCTGAAATAAAATACAAAAAACTCACCTCTTTCACCACTTTATTAACCCCAAAAAACCCAGGTCCTTCACAATCCACACAAGGTCCCATGACTATCTCGGCTCTGCTACATCCTACAGTCGCAGCACGCCGGCACAGAACATGACCGCCCAATGTGGCTGCAGACAGAGACTGACTGAGCTGCAGCTGTGAGCAGTAATGTCACTGAGTTTATGTGCAGTCACAGCTGAAAGTTCCCACAGTACCCCACCTGTGACAGCACGAAAACTCACCTCATGTGAACTGATTTAACTCAGTGACCTCACCTCAGGTCAACTGAGTTCAATCTGACCTCCGCAGTGTTGGATGTTGATCTCCCCGAGGTCAACCATCCTTACCTATGTAGTCTTCTACTAGGTATTGCTCCCACTAGCCAGTTTCCTACTCCACACTGATGAGGGGCAAATACCCCAAAACAGCTGTCTGTGGATGGATACCATGTTTTGCATAGGCGGTCTCCTTGACTGGAAGCTGCCCTTCCCATGGTTGTTCCTTCCCGGTGAAAGACCTCGCTAGTTTCCTGCCAGCGTTGAGAAACATGTGATGGTATCTCCGCGGCATTCTTGTTTTGCATATTTTCTTGAATTTTATAACATTAAGCCGTAAAAAATAAAAAAAATAAAATTTTCCCAAGAACAAATGCATAGCACAATGTGATGAACAATTTATCCTGAGTATCCAGAAACCCCATATGTGGTGTAAAACTGCACTGTACTGTTTGGGAACACGGCAGGGTTTCGGAAGGGAAGGAGCGCCATATTGGAGGGCAGATTTAGTTGGAATGCTTTGTGAGCGAAATGTCACATTGGCAGAGCGCCTGACATGCCAGAAAAGCAGACCCCTGACAATTGACCCCATTTTACAAACTAGACCTCTCAACTAACTCATCTAGTAGTGCAGTGAACATATTGACATCACAGGTGTATCACTAAATTTTATACCATTGGGCAGTGAAGAATAGTGAATATTTTAGTTTTTAATTTTTACAAGGGCTAATAAGAAAAAAATGCACAATACAGTTTGTTGTGTCATTTTTCTTAAGTAAGCCAGGACCCTTTATATCATTGGGAACTACTTTTACAAGTACTTTTGAGGTGCACTTCAAAGTTGAGAATGGAAGGAGCACCATATTAGAATTTAGATTTTGATTTGGAATGTTTTGTGGGTGCCATGTCACATTGGCAGAGTCCCTGAGATGCCAGAATAGTAGAAATCACACACAAGTGACACCATTTTCCAAACTGCACCCTGCAATTATTAAATTTAGGGGTGGAGTAAGCATATTAATACCACAGGTGTGTCACAGAATTTTATACTTTTGGGCAGTGAAAAAAAATAATTACAATTCTGCCACTAAAATGTTGCTTTAACATCACATTTCCAATTTTTCCAAGGGTAAAAAAGGGTTTGGCTGAAACACAGGGCTCGGGAAGGAAGGAGCACCATCTGATTTTTGGAGCAGAGATTTTCCTATAATAGTTTGTGGATTCAATTTACAAAGCCCCTAAGTTCCAGAGCAGCAGAAGCCTCCTCAAATTACCAAATTGAGGAAATTGCATCACTCTAGGAATTCATCTATGGGTATAGTGACAATTTAGTCTCTAGAAAACACTCCTTGTAACAAACGCAGTGAATGTTGCAGAATTAAAAATATCAAATAAACCCTAGTGACATGTATATTGTAGTGTGAAGATCAGACAAAACGCGCATTGGGGCGGCAGGGGCATTTCTACACCATAGACCACATGTAAATTCAAACTTATACTTTATCTTTCATTATCTGACTCCATTATTGGGGAATTATTACTCCATATCCCTATAGGACTTATAGTGATATATCATATGACTATATAGATATTACTATTACACTACACTATTTGAGCTTAATAGATTCATATATTATGGGTCTGGTGTATTTGGTGTGTGATAGTGGGATATGGTGGGTTGTGTATGTTCAGATGTTGGGAGTGTTGCTTTAGGTGGCTTTACACACTGCAACATCGCAAACGACATCGCTGTAACGTCATCGGTTTTGTGACGTTACAGCGACCTCCCCAGCGACATTGCAGTGTGTGAAACACATCAGCGACCTGGCCCCTGCTGTGAAGTTGTGATCGCTACAAATCGTTCAGGACCATTCTTAGGTCCTTTGTTTCCCACTGTGCAGCATGATCGCTAGAAAGTCTCAGTGTGTAAAGGGGACTTTACAGCGACTTCCCTTTGAAATAGCTGCTTTACAACATCCCCAACAACCAGCTAGGTCGCTCTGCAGGTCCGGATCGCTGTTGCGTCGTTGGCCAGGTTTGCCTGTTTGACAGCTCACCAGAGACTTTGTAGCGATCCCGGCCAGGTTGGGATCGCTGGTGGGATCGCTAGAAAGTTTCAGTGTGTAAACCCAGCTTTAGTGTGTACATTGTCCTGTCTGCAGGTTAATCACCACCTGCAGTGATTCTGTCCCTAGGCCTGGGGGAGGGGGGCCTGGAATCCACCCAACTCTCTGCTTACCTGGGGGATTGTTCAGTCAGGCTGAGATGTACAAGAGACAAGCAGGAAGGCTTGTCTCTGTGCTGTTTGGCGTATTGTAGGCAAAATATTTTGTGGCATTTGTGCAGTAATTTCTTTCTTCTGGCGACTTAACCATGAAGCCCATTTTTCTTTAAGTGCCTCCTTATTGTGCATCTTGAAACAGCCACATTGCTAGTTTTCAGTGAGTCCTGTATTTCAGCTGATGTTATTTGTGGGCTTTTCTTGGAATCCTGAACAATTTTCCTGGCAGTTGTGGCCGAAATGTTTGTTGGTCTACCTGATCGTGGTTTGGTGTTTTACAGAGTCCCTGATTATCCATTTTTTAATCACAGTTTGAACACTGCTGACTGGCATTATCAATTCGGATATCTTTTTGTATCTGTAGCGCCCCTGAAGCCATCGGGAGCTACAGTGAACTGCATCCTATCAAGGATGCAGGGCCTACCCCCCAGGGACCCAGAAGACCAGTGGCGGTAACAGCAACACATTCAATTTAATCCCTGTTTTTTCCTTCCCCAAAGAGTGGTGACAGGCTAGGGTTCGACCTAATGGATGGCCACCTAGGGGTGGAGCCGATCCAGTCCACTAGACGACAACCAGGGAGGAGGGGTCAGACAGTCAGTAAGTGGAAGTGAGAGGAGACAGACGTAACCGCACTGATAGGAGAGTGTAACGGTGACCTGAGGGCCCAGGCGTGTGGTTGCCGGTGGAGTACTCCTGGAACCAGGAAATGCACCAGGCAGACCTGATAAAATCGGCACAGTGAGGGTCCAGGACCTCACTGACCTTAAAGTTCAGGACACAGTAGCAACAGGTGAATCGGGGAGCAGGACCAGAGACTCCGACCCCACAGGGTTCAAGCTACCTGTTATACAGACTAAGGGCGGCTTTGCACGTTGCGACATTGCACGTGCGATGTCGATGGGGTCAAATCGAAAGTGACGCACATCCGGCATCGCAGTCGATATCGCAACGTGTAAAACCTTTTTGATACGATGAATGAGCGCAAAAGCGTCGTTATCGTATCATCGCTGCAGCCTCCGACATTTCCATAATGCCGGTGCAGCGACAGGTGCAATGTTGTTCCTCGCTCCTGCGGCAGCACACATCGCTATGTGTAAAGCCGCAGGAGCGAGGAACCTCACCTTACCTGCCTCCCGGCTGCAATGAGAAGGACGGAGGTGGGCGGGATGTTTACATCCTGCTCATCTCCGCCCCTCCACTTCAATTGGCCGCCTGCCGTGTGACGTCACTGTGACGCCGCACGACCCGCCCCCTTAGGAAGGAGGCGGGTCGCCGGCCAGAGGGACGTCGCACGGCAGGTATGTGCGTGTGAAACTGCCGTAGCGATAATAATCGCTACGGCAGCTTTCACTAGATATCGCACGTGCGACGGGGGCGGGACTATCGCTGCAGCATCGGTAACACATTGTTACCGATGTCACAGCGTGCAAAGCCCGCCTAAGACTGAGAGACAACCATGAGGGGACCCCCAGATGCTCCAAGCCACGGGGACCCACCAACCAGAGACAGGTGCAGGGGAAAGAAACCACCAGGTCATCACACCGGCACTGGAACTAAGAGGACCAGTGGTGAGGACCAGCCTTCATTGGGTTGCCAGACATAACAACGCTGTGAGTAAAGAAACCAGTTACACTGCAATCCCTTGTGTGGTCTATCTTCTTTCCATGCCCAACAACATTATCTATCCCCTGGGGCCTGGCCCTACTTGAGAAGGGCCCAACATCCAGGCTGCCACCAACACCAGCCCCAGTGGTGAGAACTGTGCAATGCCGCCTCCACTTAAATAACCGCAAGCCGCAAGTGGCGTCACGACAAAAACTTTTATTACATTGCTCCTGTAAATAACCCCCTTTTAAACTGTTCCCAGGGTCACAGAACCGGGTAACGGCCACTCAGTGACATATCCCAGCGATACACCGCCCGGTACCAAGTACCCCATAACCCCTTGGTTTCGTCATATCCCTTTCCTGTTTTATACAGTTCAACTATCTTTTCCCATAGATCTGTTGACAATTCTTTTGCTTTCCCCATGATTCACAATCCAGAAATGTAAGTAGCTGGATGACAGATGCAAGAGTCTGTCTGGATCCCAGAAACTCACTCAGCTTTTATGCACACATGCTGAATACAAGCAAACAGGTCACAGGTGAGGATGTTACCTTTACTTGCCATTCAAAGCCCTTTGTGTCAACTTCTGTGCATTTTATCTGGCGAAAATCACCAGGGTTTGGGAACTTTTGATCAGGATCATTTGGATGGTTTCGGTTGTCATTATGATTTACAAAGTGAAAGCCCAGTAGTTTGACAATACAGTCATATGAAAAAGTTTGGGCACCCCTATTAATGTTAACCTTTTTTCTTTATAACAATTTGGGTTTTTGCAACAGCTATTTCAGTTTCATATATCTAATAACTGATGGACTCAGTAATATTTCTGGATTGAAATGAGGTTTATTGTACTAACAGAAAATGTGCAATCTGCATTTAAACAAAATTTGACCGGTGCAAAAGTATGGGCACCTCAACATAATAGTGACATTAATATTTTGTAGATCCTCCTTTTGCAAAAATAACAGCCTATAGTCACTTTCTGTAGCTTTTAATGAGTTCCTAGATCCTGGATAAAGGTATATTTGACCATTCCTGTTTACAAAACAATTCCAGTTCAGTTAAGTTTGATAGTCGCCGAGCATGGACAGCACGCTTCAAATCATCCCACAGATTTTCAATGATATTCAGGTCTGGGAACTGGGATGGCCATTCCAGAACATTGCAATTGTTTCTCTGCATGGATGCCTGAGTAGATTTGGAGCGGTGTTTTGGATCATTGTCTTGCTGAAATATCCATCCCCTGCATAACTTCAACTTCGTCACTGATTCTTGCACATTATTGTCAAGAATCTGCTGATACTGAGTTGAATCCATGCGACCCTCAACTTTAACAAGATTCCCGGTGCCGGCATTGGCCACACAGCCCCAAAGCATGATGGTACCTCCACCAAACTTGACTGTGGGTAGCAAGTGCTTTTCTTGGAATGCCGTGTTTTTTTGCCTCCATTCATAACGCCTTTTTGTATGGTCAAACAACTCAATCTTTGTTTCATCAGTCCACATGACCTTCTTCCATAATGTAACTGGCTTGTCCAAATGTGCTTTTGCATACCTCAGGCGACTCTGTTTGTGGCGTGCTTGCAGAAACGGCTTCTTTCGCATCACTCTCCCATACAGCTTCTCCTTGTGCAACGTGCGCTGTATTGTTGATCGATGCACATTGACACCATCTGCAGCAAGATGATGCTGCAGGTCTTTGGAGGTGGTCTGTGGATTGTCCTTGACTGTTCTCACCTTTGTTCTTCTTCTCTGCCTTTTTGATATTTTTCATGGCCTGCCACTTCTGGGCTTAACAAGAACTGTACCTGTGTTCTTCCATTTCCTTACTATGTTCCTCACAGTGGAAACTGACAGTTTAAATCTCTGAGACAACTTTTTGTATCCTTCCCCTGAACAACTATGTTGAATAATCTTTATTTTCAGATCATTTGAGAGTTGTTTTGAGGAGCCCATGATGCCACTCTTCATAGGAGATTCAAATAGGAGAACAAATTGCAAGTGGCCACCTTAAATACCTTTTCTCATGATTGGATACACCTGCCTATGAAGTTCAAAGCTTAATGAGGTTACAAAACCAATTTAGTGCTGTAGTAAGTCAGTAAAAATTAGTTAGGCATGTTCAAATCAAGAAATTGATAAGGGTGCCCATACTTTTGCACCGGTCAAATTTTGTTTACATGCGGATTGCACATTTTCTGTTAGTACAATAAACCTCATTTCAATCCAGAAATATTACTCAGTCCATCAGTTATTAGATATATGAAACTGAAATAGCTGCTGCAAAAACCCAAATTGTTATAAAGATAAAAAGTTAACATTAATAGGGGTGCCCAAACTTTTTCATATGACTGTAAATGCCTTCACCCAACCACTAATCATGAGTGGAAAACAAAATCATATTCTCTGAAAAAAGGCCAAGAAAGCAAAAAATCTTTCGGGGTATGTAAACTTTTGAGCATAAATGTACATATTAACCAGATTAACCAACTTATCTGCAGGTTACTAGCCTTTTTTAACCTATTCTTTATTTAATAATGTTCAACAAGTGATAATATTTCAAAGTAAACTTTATCTCATGAATCAACATAAATTTTATATTGAAGAAACTGTGGGTAAGAATTTGGGGGAGGGGGGAAAAAAGGATAGGAAGAGGAAGGAGAGGTGAGAGGAGTTAACGAGAATTTGTCACCAGGTTTTTGCCACCTAATCTGAGAGCAGCATAACATAGGGGCAGAGACCCTGATTCCAGCGGTGTGTCACTTACTGGGCTGCTTAGTGTCCTTTTGATAAAATCCCTGTTTCACCAGCAGGAGATTATCATTACAGGACTACTTGGTCTGCTGTCAGGTAGTCCAGCATATTCATGAGCTCTGTATAACTGCTAGATCTGCAGCAGATAAAACACTCATTTTTTCAAAATTACAGCAAACAGCTCAGTAATTGACACATCGCTGGAATCAGGTTCTCTGTCTCTATATTATGCTACTCTCAGATGGGAAAGCAAAAATCTAATGGCAAATTCCCTTTAATAGAGTTTTTACACATGACAGATGTCCTTTAATATTTTTTGAAGGGAAATGTCAAGAGGAGTAAAGGGCCCAATTAGGACTTTTGCTATAGAGCCATATAATTTTTATACCTGTTCCTGGGTTTGGCACTTCCGGACTTTAGTCTTTTTGACTTTTAGAAAACATGTAATCATTCTCCTATCTAGAAGAAAAAGAGCTCTATTAGAAATTAGCAAATCTGAAATTCTGTGACTTTTCCAAGAAAACAAATTTCGGGTTCAGAGTTCAGGTGCTTTACGTATGCAAACCACTCCCACAAGCATCGCTGTGCTCGGGGTACGCTCAGTGCTCAGCCCAGTGTGAGCTGCTTTCAGTGTGTAAATGGTTCGCACTGGGGGTAACAACAGTGTGATTGGATGTAGTGTGCATCCTCCAAAATGGAAAAAAAAACACCCACTCTTCCCTGAAAGTGTTCTGTTTATGGCTGGCTGCATGTGGGTGGAGTCCTGAACTGCTAATCAGTGACTTCAAACAAAAGTCAGGTCAAGTCCAGGTCCAAAACCGAACTTTTGTGGACCTGGACCCGGATTTGCACAAATGGAGAAGATAATTCTGCAAATCTCTTCTGGTCTGTGCTAGATGGGATAGGTACAATGAGTGATGTCATCTGATTTGCACCAAATTGCTACCTCCTGTATATACAGTGACAAGCAAAATGGTAACAATGTTTTGACCTTTTCAATTTTGGGCTCCATATCTCACCATCCACTACCGCTGTGAGCGTGAGACAACGCTCATTTTATAGACAATCATCTTGGCTATCTCATACATAAATTTGACTTTTAACTATGTAGCATATGATTAGTTATGCATATTCTTGTCATGACACTGCATTGTTACTGTTTTGCTCTTAAAAATCTAAAATTTAAATTTTTATTACTTTGTTAGTATTTTGGAAATCCACCTTTGGCTTTCAACATTACCTGAATCCTTCTGGGCATGCTCTCTATCAGACAAGTATGTCTTGACTGAAATCTGATCTCAGGTCTCTTCTATACATTCCCAGTGTTGGGGTATACTGGTCGCTCACTTGAGTACGTTTACAGCTTTTTCTTTAACTCTCCCCACAAGTGTTTGATTGGGTTGAGGTCTGGAGACTGTGGGGTCAATCCAGCTCCTCTACTTCATTGTCATTGAACCATTTCTTCTCCAATCGTGATGTATGCATTGACTTGTTGTCCTTTTCATACCCATAGTACTCGAGTGTACAAAGAACTCGTCTTATAGGATACTCACATATAATTCAGCATTGAGACCACCATTGATCCTGGTCAAGTATCCAGTGCCTTTGGCTGTGAAACACCCCCATATCATCAGGCTTCCTCCACTGAGCTTGACAGCTCCTTTAATTTCTCGATTCATTAGTCCCTTTTTCCCTTGTTTCCTCAAAACCCGTTTGCAACCATCAGAGCCATCTATTGACTTTCGTTTTGTTACTCCAAATCACCCATTTCTAATCTTCTAATGTCTACTTTTTGTACTTTGCAATCTCGAACCAATGCTTCTTATGATGATATTGAAGTCAAGGCTTCTTCACTTTTTTTTGGGCCACTATTCTGGACTTGTATAACATGTATCACATGGTGTTTGCTTGGACGTCTGTGATCTCACTACTACGAAGCATACGAGCCTCCTCCACTGCTGGGTTTGTCTAGCCAGAACTGATAGACCTTGTGATGAGCTGACTGGTTGACTTTGATATTTTGCCTGGACGTCACCTCTTGACTTTTGAATGAATGAATGGACTTAATCTCGTAGTCTTTCAACTGTCATAGCCTCACATGATGCAGTTTGGCAATTCTCTTGGCAGAGAGACCGCTATCGATGAGCTGGATGATGCTGTTTCTCTTTTCTAGGGATATTTTCTTCATGGCTGCTCCTTGAGTCAAAACAGTGACCTTTCTCTTGGGAATCTACCTAATAACACACTGAGCTATTAGGGGCTGTGAGAACAGGTTGTAATATGTAGTACACAGGAAGGAAAAAAAAAAGAAAACACCAGGAGCAGAACAGTAACAACTGCAGGGAAATCACAAGGATCTGCATAAATATTCATATGCTAAATAGTTGCAAGTCAAATTTATGTATGAGATAACTAAGATGATTGTCTATAAAATAATGATCGTCTCATGCTCAAAGCTGTAGTGGATGGTGAGATATGGAACCTGAAAGTCAAAAGTTCAAAACATTGTTACCCTTTTACTTGTCACTGTAACTTAACACAGGAAAGCAAATTGAGTAATGCCAAGACCCCTGCGCCAAGTAGTCAACATCACAGGTCACAGTGTTACGACTAGCAACGTCCACTTCTATGTACAATGGTATCTGTGTCCTGAGTATTCAGATAGAATAAAAATTGGGACATTTGACTCCCTCTCATGCAGGTAGCCTAGTATTTATTATTTAAACTGTGTATCTATGCAATAAAGTTGAAGCTTCACAGAGAAACCAAATTTTGACTAAGATTAAAAAACATAATAAAAAAATATACTCATATAGCCCTCATCTGTCCAGACACACTGCTTTGTTCCAATCCGTTAGTCTTTTTCGGTTCAGTCATCGGTGACATCCTTGGCAACTCCAGTGCCACAATGGGGCATAAGAGGGCAACACATGTCATGGCCAAGTCAACGCCAGAAGCACCGAAGATGCCACCCAAGACTGGACTGGCAAAAGAAGATCATCAAATTAAAGAGGGACTGCAAGGCAGGATGGTATTTTTTTTATTGTTTTTGTTACCTATTTTTATTATGCTAAACATATTAATGCAAATTTATATGATGGTAGTCACTACTAATGGATAGTATGGACAGAAGGGTAGTTAGACAAGCCTGGGATAGAAAATGAGAGGAAAAGACAGAACACAGGGAGTAAGCAGAAACACAGTCAAGTCACAAGCTGGGGGTTAGAATTCCAGGAGAGCACGTACTAGATTCAGGGAGCAGACAGAGACGTGGTCAGGTAATGGTCCGAGGTCAGAAGCCAGAAGGAAACAACAAAAACAGGCAGCGGGCAGAGAGGAGTCAGTAAACAGTCCGGGTCAAGAAACTTAGATCAGAACACAAGGACAAACACAAGTCAAGAGCACAACTGCAGAACCAGAGAGTACGACTGGCGAGGTTCTGGGAGAGCATGCTCAGTAATGAAACAGATCAATTACCAGGAAGGTGGAACACCTGAGTAAAAAGCATCTCAAAGAACTTGTATGGAATCCTGTGCTGTCAAACAGCCTGTCATCTAGTGCTCAGAGAAACACAGCAGAGCATCTCCAAAGGCAAGATGCCCTATACAAAGGAACAGACTCTGCAGGTTCTGTAGTTCAGGAAGATGCTGCAGAGCATCCGCACAAAGGAATCGTGAGAGTTAAGCCCACTTTACACGTTGCAATTAGTTGTACAATCGCATTTGCGATGTGACACGCCCAGGTTGCATACGGGATCTTATGAGATTGCACGTTGGTCGTTCATTTGCTGTCACACGTGCGTTAGTAGTCTATGTTAAATTGATCAATTTTATGTGCGATCCTTTAGATCATGTGTTCTGTGACGTATGCATTGGGCACCTTTTTTTTTTTATTTATTGACTTGCCAAGCGTGTGTAATGTGTAGGGATGCGTTTTTACTATGTCATCTGCCGTTCAGCTCTGCTACATGGCCGCTGACAGCAGACACAGACAGCCATGTAGCAGAGCTGAATGGCAGATGACCGCAGACACAGACAGAGCCGCACTGTCAGAATGAACTCGGGTGAACTTCCCCCGACTTCATTGTCATGCTGCGGCTCTGTCTGTGTCGCGCCCTGATTAGCGGTCACCTGTGAAGGGCTCACCGGTGACCGCTAATCTCCTAAGTTACTGAAGTTAGCAGCCCTCTCTCATACTCACCGATCCCCAATCACCGGCACTGCACGGCGTTCACACTGCTCCGGCGGCTTTTACTGTTTTGAAAAAGCCGGCCGTCCATTAAACAATCTTGTATTCCCTGCTTTCCCCGCCCACCGGCGCCTATGATTGGTTACAGTGATACACGCCCCCACTCTGAGTGACAGGTGTCACACTGCACCCAATCACAGCAGCCGGTGGGCGTGTCTATACTGTGTAGTGAAATAAATAATTAAATAATGAAAAAAAACGGCGTGCGGTCCCCCCCCAATTTTAATACCAGCCAGATAAAGCCATACGGCTGAAGGCTGGTATTCTCAGGATGGGGAGCTCCACGTTATGGGGAGCCCCCCAGCCTAACAATATCAGCCAACAGCCGCCCAGAATTGCCGCATACATTATATGCGACAGTTCTGGGACTGTACCCGGCTCTTCCCGATTTGCCCTGGTGCGTTGGCAAATCGGGGTAATAAGGAGTTATTGGCAGCCCATAGCTGCCAATAAGTCCTAGATTAATCATGTCAGGCGTCTATGAGACACCCTCCATGATTAATCTGTAAATTACAGTAAATAAACACACACACGCTCGAAAAAATCCTTTATTAGAAATAAAAAACACAAACATATACCCTGGTTCACCACTTTAATCAGCCCCAAAAAGCCCTCCATGTCCGGCGGAATCCAGGATGCTCCAGCGTCGCTTCCAGCGCTGCTGCATGGAGGTGACCGGAGCTGCAGAATACACCGCCGCTCCGGTCACCTCCACACAGCTAATGAACACAGCCGCGCGATCAGCTGAGCTGTCACTGAGGTTACCCGCTGTCACTGGATCCAGCGGTGGATGCAGCGGTGGCCGCGGGTAACCTCAGTGACAGCTCAGCTGATCGCGCTACTCACCGCCGCTCCTATCACCTCCACGCAGCAACTGAGGTGAGTAGTGCGATCAGCTGAGCTGTCACTGAGGTTACCCGCGGCCACCGCTGGATCCAGTGACAGCGGGTAACCTCAGTGACAGCAGCAGTGATCGCGCGGCTGTCTTCATTACCTGCGTGGAGGTGACCGGAGCGGCGGTGTATTCTGCAGCTCCGGTCACCTCCATGCAGCAGCGCTGGAAGCGACGCTGGAGCATCCTGGATTCCGCCGGACATGGAGGGCTTTTTGGGGCTGATTAAAGTGGTTAACCAGGGTATATGTTTGTGTTTTTTATTTCTAATAAAGGATTTTTTCGGGCGTGTGTGTTTATTTACTGTAATTTACAGATTAATCATGGAGGGTGTCTCATAGACGCCTGACATGATTAATCTAGGACTTATTGGCAGCTATGGGCTGCCAATAACTCCTTATCACCCCGATTTGCCAACGCACCAGGGCAAATCGGGAAGAGCCGGGTACAGTCCCAGAACTGTCGCATATAATGTATGCGGCAATTCTGGGCGGCTGTTGGCTGATATTGTTAGGCTGGGGGGCTCCCCATAACGTGGAGCTCCCCATCCTGAGAATACCAGCCTTCAGCCGTATGGCTTTATCTGGCTGGTTTTAAAATTGGGGGGAACCGCACGCCGTTTTTTTTCATTATTTAATTATTTATTTCACTACACAGTATAGACACGCCCACCGGCTGCTGTGATTGGGTGCAGTGTGACACCTGTCACTCAGAGTGGGGGCGTGTCTCACTGTAACCAATCATAGGCGCCGGTGGGCGGGGAAAGCAGGGAATACGAGATTGTTTAATGGACGGCCGGCTTTTTCAAAACAGTAAAAGCCGCCGGAGCAGTGTGAACGCCGTGCAGCGCCGGGGATCGGGGATCGGTAAGTATATGAGAGAGGGGGATAGACTGACATGGACAGAGAGTGAGGGACAGAGATAGTGACCGACTGACAGAGATTAGTGCATGACAGACATTGTGAGGCGCTTCAGAACGCAGCTTTTCAGCTGCGCTCTGAAGCAGACCTTTTATAAGCTGCGGTGCAGAGCGCACACCTGCGCACATAGCATCAGACACCAAAATCGTATGAGGGATGTCACACGTTACAATTGACTAGGTTCGTGCAACAAAACGCTCAATTCTAGAGAATGATACGATGTGTTTGCGATCAACGGTTTTGCGTTCAATCCTGATCGCACGTAGCTGTCACACGCAGATACCTCACAAACGATGCCGGATGTGCGTCACTTACAACTTGACCCCAACGACGGATTGTGAGATATATTGAAGCGTGTAAAGCGGGCTTAAGATTTATACGAAATTTCTTTGGCAACTCTAGTGCAACAATGGGGCATCACAGGGCAACACATGTCATAGCCAAGTCAACAACGGAAAAACCGGAGATGCCACCCAAGACTGGATTGGCCAAAGAAGATGACGAAATTAAGGAGGGACTGCATGACAGGATGGTATAATTTCTATTGTTTTTGTTACCTATGTTTATTATGTTTATTAAACATATTAATGCACATTTCATTTCTATGGAATTTCTCAGCCTCATTCGAGTGAATCTGCCGAATTGGAAGTTCAGAAGATTTATAATTAAGAAATTAAGAATATTGGACCTAGAAAATAAACGTTGTTGAAAGGAGATTTTTCACTTTCAACATTTCAAAGATCTTTATTATATTTGCAGTTTTGGCACTTTGGAAAGAACATCATGCCAAGTGTTTAACGCCAGTTACAAAACCAGGACTCTAGTCTTATTTCCCATAAGTGCGGCTCCTCCGTGCAATGTGTTTTTTTTTAACGCCACCACAGGAGGCGCGAGGATTCTGTTTGACCCCACTGGCTCCTATCTACGTGTACATCCTCGACATTATGGGATCTCTGTAGGTTCTTATAGACTTCAAACATCCCTGGCTAGTGTGAAATGTAAGAAATGCTGACATGATTACATGATTCAGAACAGATGGATTCTCAAGGAAAATGCCCTAGATGTGTCTAAAATGTTATTACACACATCTGGATTAAGTAAATTATCCCTCAAATCTATGATTTCCATAACTAAAGATCACTTAGAATAGTTCTGCGGATAATGGAAAACAATAAGACAGATGATACTTCATGTAGCGTTTTCTCCCGTTAGCTCCCCGGTGAGAAACGTTATTTTGATTGGTCGAACATTAGAGAAGTCCCAACTTCAGATATCTCCAATGAACTGATTGTACACTACAGCTACATCGGTCGTATGCTATCTGACTGTCTTACTTTTATTTTTTACAATCATTTAATTATCTACTCAAGAAAGTTACAACTGCTAAATGATATTTTTATCGTACAGATCTCCAAATTAGAAGGATTATGTGGGACTATACATATTTTTTCATATGGGGTTAAAAATTTAGTGACAGGTAGTTACTAAGTACCTGCCTGTCCTATAAAGCACCGATCTCTGCCGGCTCAGAGCTGTTACAGACCACTGCTGCTGGGAATCTGTGACTTCAGATGTTGTATAATGCCCTTACTGGCATTCCCATGTGACGCCCTGGACAAGCCAGGTAGTCACAGATAGAGCCCCGTACAACACCAGTCCCCTCACTAGGTAACACCAGCCAACCACATAACACCCTAGTCACCTCCCTCAGGGCTGGATGGACACACCAGGGGGCGGAGCCAGGTGGTTGGACACGCCCACCGAGGAGTTCAGAGAGCCTGAGGCAGGAAAACACGGAGTTGAGTCTGAGACTTTAGTCTGAGGAGTTAGTTGAAAGTGGAGAGTGGAGTGGAGGAGGTCAGGCCTGTAGGTCAGGCCTGTGACAGACTGACAGGTGCCAGGGTTGGAGCCCAGGCACCTTTGGCTTGGAGTCATACGGAGGCCTCTGTCTGCAGGAGTCGGAAAGATGGCTCGGTGGAACCGTGGTGGACCGGGACAGGGTAGTGGCCCGCCGGTACCGACCCGGGGAACCGACTCGGAAACCAGAGCACAAGAGGGGGTACTCAGACCCTGAAACGAGGTCTAGAAACTACTGGACTGAGTTAATTAACTGATTGCGGTCTGGACTTTAGGTCCTTTCCCACCCAAAGTCCCTCATAGAAGACAACAGCCCAACAAGGGGGATAGAAAGCCACCACCAAGGCTCAAAGATCCCACGGGCCAGCATCTGCGGGCAAACAGGCTCTTCCAACATCCACAAGCCGAGGAGCGGACTCCTGACGCTGCAAGCGCAGGTAGTCCAACAACTCAAACAGGTGCAGGAGAAAGGCAGAGACCACCAACCGGGTGGGAGAACCCAACTGCAGCCGGCTGCGGGCACCGACCACCATCATCTTGATTTACCAGAGACTCGAGTATTTCATTCTAATAGTGAGTACACCAGTGCCCTTCGGCCGCCCATCTCCCTGCACCGCCAAAACACCCCCAACGGGTCCCGGGGCCACCATCCCTGCCCACGGAGGGGTTAACAACTTGCTGCATACCATCTCCCCCGGGTGCCCCGTAACTGCAGCAGTGGTGTCCACCTTCACCACATGCCATGGGTGGCATCACGAGCTTAAAACAAGGGTCTGGCCATACACCTACGTCCCCAAACCGCCAGCCCCTTTTTGGCCGGAGACCCTCGAGCCACCCACTGAAGGTCCGGAACCGAGCAGCTCGGTTGCAGCCGAGCACGGGGCGGCACACCCATACTGTCCTGCTCTCCTTCCTCAGTGGGTCTGCTGCCACTCTCACATTCCTGGCCCCTCAGCGGTGGCTGCTCCGTCCCCAGTCACTGCTGCCGCCTCCCATTGCATGCACCCTGTCTTAAAGGGCCATTAAGCCATTCTGCCTTCGAGGTATCAGGTACTTAAGGCACACACACCTTAAGGGAGGTGCCTGGGCAACATGGTCTATACGTTGCTACTTCCCAGGTCCCTAGTGCTGCTGTTTAGTACTATGTTCCACATTGCTTATGCTATACTGTGTGACAGTAACTGACATATCTGTGCCACCCTGGCAAAACCAGGGTGTCACAGAGGTCTGCATCCATGTTTTTGGTGCAGATCTCACACTCCTTTGGGGAGTTTCCCACACAAACGCACACTAGCCAATCAGGCCCCACTCACCCCATCCCCAGGAAAACGGGAGGGGGGAAAGAGGACCTTAGAAAGAGAAGAGCAGAGCAGAGTGTGAGCTGAAGTCAGTCTGCAGGAGGAGAGAACTCTGGAAGCAGCCCCTGGAATAGGCCAGCCGCGTGTGGGACCCGAAATGGACCGGGAGAGGGTAGTAGCCCCCCTGGTGCCAGCTGTCGGGACCCAGTCCGGACCAGTGTGCAAAGCAGACGCAGACCTCGGGCAGGAAAAGAGCACCTGAATTACACACACGGGTGTGGGACCCGTCCTCACAGCAGCCGGCCGTGGGCACCAGTTACCAGCAACTTGGTTAATTCCTGGACTCGTGTCAGTTATTGCTTTATACTGTGAGTACTCCTGCACCACCCGGTCCAAGCCGAGGACTGCACCCGTCTCTCCCCAAACCACCACTCCCAATTGGGCCCCGGGACTACAACTCCTCTACCCGTGGAGGGGATCCCACCTTGCTGCCCCACACCATCAGTCCCAGGCACGGTCCCCAGAGGCAGCGGCGGTGCCACCACCTAATCACCGCAACCCACGGGTGGCGTCATGGACAATTCCCCCTACCTAATCCCCCTTTTATTGTGGAGCCTGGGATCACAGACCGGGTCACGCCACTGGGATACCTGCAGAAGTGACCCCATGGCCCGGATCTGAGTACCCCTCGATCCTTGGGCGACACATATCCAATGCTGCTATATTGTACCCTGTTGTCCACAACTGCTATACCAGCTGCTGCTGCATCGTACTCTATCAGTCAAGACTCCTGAACCGGACACTGCCGCATCAGCAGTAATGGATGCACCAACAATGTCAGTGACTAACCATGTCCATACCTCTGGCACCAACTGCTGAGGTACAATATGTGGATACCCAGGCCCACTCATCTCTCCAGCTGTCGGTAAGACCTGTCCCTGGAATGCCCTGAAGAGACTTGTGGCACTACAAGTCCTAGAGCAGATATCCAGGTTTACACCACTTCGTGATACAAACCCTCCGCCATGTTACAACCCTTTAATTGCATAGATTAAACTCTGACAACCACATACACCACTAAAGGTAGCTTAGGAGCTTACTGTAACACAGAGGTACCCAAACTGTGGCTCGGGACCACATGTAGCTCTTAGTGCCATTACGTGTGGCTTGCAGCTGCCTACCAGCTTGATGCATTAGTATCAGATTTTGCAAGCAGCTATGCAGAGCAGCTCTCCAGACGGTGACTTTTGTGAGTAGCCACACATAGAAAAGCAGTTCTGGATAAGTCTAAGGTAGGTACCCCTGGATCTTGGAATATTACCTTGGTGTGATTTCTGTGGAAAAGCTTTGGCTGTCACTGGGTGTCACTACTGTGAAGGGGTTGGGGGCTGGATGTGGCACGCAACCCTCTCACAGAGCTGAATGTGGTTGTGAAGGTCAGAAAGGTTGGGGACCTCAGCTGTAATATAATGTAAGCTCCCTCTAGTGGTGGATGGAGCCTATTAGATTTCAAAATCAGCCAGGGGTCGGACTAGAATCCCACTGGACTGCCAGAGACATTCGATGGAATACTCTTAAAATCTGGCAGTGCCAAAACAAAAAGCTAAAAAAAAAACACTTCAGGAAAAAACTGTTGCAAAATTTTTCAATACTACTTCAGCAAACGTTTCAAGAAATGGAAAACATTTCCAAAAATGACTCCCCTACCCCAAGAAAATAAACATTTTCTGAAGCAGTTTCTGCTTGAAAAACTTCATAAATTTTACTTAAAAAAACTGCAAATTAATGTAAGCTTAGACCAATGTCAGACAGTGTTATGTCATTGAGCAAAGGATTGCAGCTTCTGCTCACCTAGGAGGGCAAAAAAGTTAAGCTATAACAAAACTTTTTAAATATTTTGTTGATATGCTAGCGCCTTGTAGACTGGGACTCTCAAAACTCTTTGTACTTGGCTCCTACACAAACGGTGTATAGGCTCAATAGAAAGTCTGTGTGTACACTACTATGTGCACGCTGATATGGGAAATGAGCTCTGTATGGTGGTTTCAGTGATCAGTGGGGTCTCAGAACCCCTACCAATCTACCTTTAAGGGGGTCCAACATTTAAAAAGGTTTTGAGAATTTTTTATACACTTTAAAATTAGGTTCAATACAATTTCATAAAAAAAGAAAAGTCATAAAAAATGTATTTTCTTTTCTTTTTTGAACATCCAAAAAATAAGATTTGTAATACGGCCACAGTGGTAAACTCTGTGTTTATAGGAAAATAAGAGACTGCCTTATATTATTTTTCCTTACCAAAAAATGAGCTAGTGCTTATTTTCAGGGTAGGGCTTATTTTTGGGAAAACAAACATTTACCCCCCAAAAGAGGTAAACACCCACCAAGAGAATCATACTTACCAGACCACGGATATCTGCGTCGCTCCCAGATCCTTGCATTGCACACGCTATTTGGAATGAATAGCGACTGTTAGACAGTATTCGTTATGAGTATAGTGATACGAATAGTTAGGTACCCGCTTAAAGGCCTCTTTACATGCTGCGACATCGCTAGTGATGTCACTAGCGATCGCACCCACCCGCGTCATGTGTGTCACGGGCAAATCGCTGCCCGTGGTGAACAATATCGCTAGTACGCGTCACACGCACATACCTTTCTAACGACGTCGCTGTGGCCGCCTAACAAACTCTTGTTTAAGGGGGCAGTTTGTGTGCCGTCACAGAGACGTTACACAGCGGGCCACCAATAGAAGCGGAGGGGCGGAGACCAGCCGCATTAACATCACTCCCACCTCATTGCCGGAGGACGCAGGAACGCAGTTGTTCGTCGTTCCCGGGGTGTCACACGTAGCGATGTGTGCTGCCTCAGGACAACCTGCGTCCTGAAAGATCAACGATTTTTTGGAAAGGAACGACGTGTCAACAATCAACGATTTTTCCCTTTTTTCGGATTGTTAGCGGTCGCACGTAGGTGTCACACGCAACGACGTTGCTAACGACGCCGGATGTGCATCACGAATTTCGTGACCCCAGCGATATCTCGTTAGCGATGTCATTGCCTGTAACGGGGCCTTTATTCTAAGTCAGGTAACCCAGGTTGGAACATCTTATATAGCAAGGAGATAGTATGCTCTGGAGGAGTCTTCTCCAAAAACAGAGTTTCAAATGGGGTCAATGTTCTATAAATATTTGTTTGTGGATAGAGGGAGTTGATGAAGCCCTTCAGCTTTTTATTTTTCCTCTTTCCGCTATATGACATACAGTTTCCATCTAATATATAAAGCTGAGTGTATGTATGTATGTATGTATGTATGTACAGTATGTATGTGTGTATGTCTGCTAAAGGAATTTGCACCATCGCATACGCAATCAAAAAATTTTGCACAGACGCTCCATTTGACATTTGGGAATGTCATATGTCAATGTCTTGAGGGGAAATTTTAACACTGCGCTTTACAGTTATTCGCCAAAAAACCTGCCTCCATTAAAGTCAATGTAGCTGCGAGCCACAAAGCAGGCAGAACTTCAGAAGAATGCACAGCCACGCCCTTATATGGAATGTTGGCGTGTCACAATGCAGCCAGGGAAAGAGACAGACAGAGGCAGACAGAGCAAGGGAAAGAAACAGGAAAAGAGACAGACCGACAGGGAAAGAGACAGAGAGAGACAGACAGAGAGATAGGGAAACAGACAGACAGGGAAAGAGACAGACAGGGAAAGAGAAAGACGGGGAAAGAGACAGAAACAGACAGTGAAAGAGACAGACAGAGAGACAAACAAACAGAGAGTGAGACAGACAGAGAGAGAGAAAGTCAGAGAGAGAGACAAAGAGACAGTTAATATCCCAGACAATGCCGGGTACTACAGCTAGTACTTTTATATTTTGATATATTGGACTTTTTTGGACACAACGATATCAAATGTTTAATTTTTTATTTTATTTTATCGATAGGGAGGTTGTAATTTTTGTGGTTTCATTTTTTTCCTCTCCTTTAACCAAGAGCCATAACTTTTTTACTTTTCCATCCAGATAGCTGCGAGGGTTTTTTTCTTTTTTGTGGGGGACAAGTTATACTTGTGAATTACACCATTTTTTCCTGGCATCCTTGTCTTGGCGAATTTTGTTTGTCTTGCATCAAAGGTTTTTTTTTTTTGGGTTTGTTTTTTTAATGTTAGGTTTTAATATTGTTCAAATAATATTTTGGTTCGGAAATTTTTTTTCCTTATTTTTGTTAATTTTTTAAGCAAAGGTTTTTACCTTTATTTATTCAATTGATATTGACATTTTATGTTGTTTTAAAAAAAAAAAAAAAAGAAAAAAAAGGGCTAAAATAAAACTTATTACAAATACAGTTGCAAAAGGACACAAGCAGAGGAATCCCGAAAAAAAACAAAAACAAATAAGTAACACTGTACTATTATACACACTGCGCCAAGGCTACCCAGAATGGACGAAATTCAGAACACTAGCTCTGGCTTTTATTTCATGATTAGCAAATCAAAAAGCATCAGCGACAACCAATCACAACATATTAGGCTTGTATATTTAAAATAGCAACTACGCCCTGGACGCTGATGACGTTTCAAAAAACGACTAAGAAGGACGATGAAAGGGAGTCACACTTATCAATGTGTCGTTCTGAAAGCCAAAAATAAATGATATTATGGAAATAAACGACGAGTACACGATGGCCGATTTTATAACGATTATTGATCGTTTGGAATCGCACAGAGGTGACACATGCAAAGATGTCGTTACGAACGGCGTAATTGCGTCACGAAAACCGTGAACCCAATGATGCATCGCACAATAGATCGACTCGTGTAAAGCAGCCTTTAGTGTCCAAGATTTAAAGTTCCATTTACATTGTTAAACTGCAAGCTCCAGCCTCTGCAGTTACAACACAGATGCCGGCTATATAACACAGCCGGCATCTGCCTGGTATGAAGCGGGCTCAGCTAATGATTGCTTTATATATTCTTTATTGACATATGACGAAAATGTATAAAGTAGGCCAAATAAATATTTGTTTTTTTTCATCTAAATCTAACTGTGACGCCCTGGGCAAGCCAGGGGTCACAGGTCATGACACCACCACACCCTACACCCCATATAGGTACATCAAAGCTACACAAAAATCCTTGTTGCCTTCCTCCAGGGGCTGATGTCCACACCAGGGGGTGGGCCAGGCAGTTGGCTCCGCCCACCGAGGAGTTCACAGCCCTGGAGGCGGGAAAACCAGGCAGTTAAGCTAGGGAAGTGAAGGAGTGAAGAGATCAGTTTAGGAGAGTTAAGAGGGAAGTGGTAGAGGAGCAAGAGAGAGGAGTAAGGTGGAAGAGAAAGTGACAGTTAAGGAAGCCTGAAGTTGGTCCGGGTGTGTGCCCCGGACTGAGAACAGCAAGGTTGGCAGACGGCGGTGACCGTCTGCAGGAGAGGCTGCTTGGAGGTTGCCGAAAGGACCGTGGACGGGTGGTGGCCCGGCGGTACCGGAGCGGTATACGAAGAGAAGCCAGCACCATTGGCAGGGGCCTTTCGGATCCCGGCAAGGCTAGGAGTCGCCGTGAATTTGCCAAATCCGTCAGTGAAGGGGACCTCTGGGTCTCCCAACAACCAAGTCCCGATTGAAGGCAACAGTCCAACCGTTAGAGAGAGACACCGCCACCGCCAAGGCACCAGTTTCTCAGGGCCAGCGCCTGCGGGCAAAGAGGGGCTCCTCCGGCCCATATCCAAGCCGGGGAGCGGGTTACCGGTGGGAACCCATCGCTACCAACATCATCTTAGGTGCAGAAAAGGGACCGTCACCGTCAACTACTGGGGAAAAGCAACAGCAGCCGTCCGTGGGAACCGTCTTTCCAGCCGTGTGTTTTACCGAGAACTGTGTCCCCATCTCAGGCTGAGTGAGTACCACAGTGCCGTGAGGCACAGCGCTGCCCCCGCGTCCCTGCACCCCACCAAGCCCTGCACCGGCCCCGCCATCCCTCATCACCCACCTCATCACTGGGCCCCGGGACAACTACCCCCTACCCACGGAGGGGAGAACCAACAACTTTGCTGCTCCCTGTCACCGCTCCCGGGATCCCCAAACAGAGCAGCGGTGGTGTCCACACAATCACCACAACCGTGGGTGGCGTCACGGACAATAAACAATCCCAAAAACCAATCCCCTTTTCACTCACGGGCGAGGAGCGCCGCTCGAGTCCCCGGGATCCGGCCCATCGCTCGAGCCACCGAGCAGCAGCAGGCCGCAGCAGCAGCGGCAGCCGGACCCGAGCAGTGGGAGAGTGCAGCGTCCCCTCCTCCGCCCGCGACAACTTGGCGTCACGAACAGGATCTTACCGCTCTGCCGTCTGGTAGCGGTGCGCCTTGTTACCGCCGGAGGTGTCCGGACGGAAAATTTCAGAAGCCGCCATCTTTGGCGCGAAGAGTTCCCGCTCGAGCGTCTTCTCGAGTAGCGGAGGCGCGAAGGCCAAAACCCCGCCCCGATAGAGGAGGGGCCGGAAAGAGGCTAAGGGGGACGGAAACAAGATGTCTGCGCCGCTGGAGGAGCGGTGGTCGCAGCCGCAGTGGCACCCGTGGATGGGAATGGGCCTGCCCAGGTCCCGGCCGTGCTGGCAGGAGGTGCCGCGGCCCCCGCTCTCGCTCAGGTGATGCCGTTTTTCTTGCCCTATGTGCCCGGAGCTACCTGGCTACCGCAGTATGACGGGAAACCTGATGCTTTACAGGTCTTCCGGAAAAAGCTTAATCCGCTTCTGGAATTGTACCCCCTGACTGATAAGCAACGTGCAGCGGTAGTGCTGGGCCAGCTAACCGGCGCGGCTGAGCAGGAGGCAGAGACCTGGGCCGAGGGGGACCGGTTCTCTGTAGCTACCATCTTTGAGAAGCTACAGACTGCCTTTGAGACCCGTACCGAAGCTGAGCTGAGGATGCAGTTTTACCAGTGCCGGCAACGGTCTGTGGATAGCATTCGGGACTACGCTTTACGTCTGCAAACCGCCCTCCGCACACTAAAGCGGGTGGACACTATCAATGAGGCGGACAGCAACAAGATGTTAGTAGAGCAATTTGTGCAGGGGATGAGGTCCTCTGAGGATCGCAAACAACTCCGGCTGTGGGCCCTGGAACACCCTGATGTGGACTTTGCCGTGTTAAAGGAACGGGCCATTAAAGCACTGCAACCCCCAGCTTCAGAAATCTTGGAGCCAGCCCCGTGGCCAATTGAGATGGCCCCCGTCATGGTGGTAGAACCCCGTGGCCCCCCAGATTGGCGGGACCGGTATATCGGGGCCCGGCCGATCATCCCCGTGGCTGTGGACGGCATACCGGTGATGGCTCTCTTGGACACTGGATCAAAGGTAACCACCATACACATTATACCAGCGGTATTGGGGGACAGACGAGCTGGCACCCCCAGATACTAGTATAACATTGATTGTTGCTAATGGGCTCCCATTGACCCAAGTGGGGTATAAACAAGTGGCTATGACAGTGGGGCGAGCTGAACTGCAACACCAGGGTATGATTGTGATCATGAATGAACCCAGTGATCGTAACCCGAAGATAGTACTAGGAACCAATGTGATGGAGCACTGTATGGGTGATGTGTTGGCCCTACTGCAGCAGCTGGCCGCCACGGCGGCGGGGAGCCGACAGAGAGCTGTGCAGCGTGAGATCCGAGCCTTGATGTACCGCCAGCATGTAAACTCAACAGGAGGAGAGATTGGTGGAGTGAGAGTGATGGATGCTGCTCCGTTGATTGTACCCCCTAGGAGTGATATGATGATTTGGTGCAGAGCAGCAGTAAGGCCTCAGGGGCGTGACTACCCTGCCATGATAGAGCCCATGCCCTCCGAGCACTGGCCCACCGTAATGGCCGCCCGAGGGGTGGTAGATGTAAAGAAGGGGAGGGTGCCCGTGAGGGTGTTGAACTGTGGGGAGGAAGAAGTCAGGCTTCCCCGGTATGCCACCCTTGCCAAGTTGCTCACCCTGGACCCCCACACCATCCACGAGGCAGCTCCCCCAGTTTCCCCACCTACTACCAGCTCTCGCCCGCCCCAAGGGGAGTTAAATGAGTGGCACCAACAGCTACACGTGGGCACTGACAATACCCCTACACATCACAAAGAAGGGGTATACAGGGTGGTGCGGGAGTATGAGCAAGTTTTCAGCAAACATCCATTAGACTTTGGGCAGATCAAAGGGGTCCAACACCACATCCCCACCGGTGAGCACCCCCCTATCAAAGAGAGGTACAGGCCTATTCCCCCTGCGCATTACCAATGTGCCAAGGATATGTTGAGGAACATGAAAGAGGCAGGGGTTATCCGGGACAGCTGTAGTCCCTGGGCCGCCCCGTTGGTACTGGTCAAGAAGAAGGATGGCACCATGCGGATGTGTGTGGACTACCGGAAGATTAATCAGATAACACATAAAGATGCTTACCCACTGCCCCGTATTGAAGAGTCTTTGGCCGCACTGAGAACTGCAAATTACTTCTCCACCCTTGACCTCACCAGTGGGTACTGGCAAGTGGCAGTGGCACCGGAGGACCGGGAGAAAACCGCCTTCTCCACCCCAATGGGGCTCTGTGAATTTAATAGTATGCCGTTTGGGCTGGGCAACGCCCCTGGAACCTTCCAACGGCTGATGGAGTGCTGTCTGGGACATCTAAACTTCGAGACCGTCCTGTTATACCTGGATGATGTGATTGTGTACTCTCAGACGTATGAAGCCCATCTGGAGCACCTAGCTGAGGTGTTCGCGTCCCTTGCCAAATACGGAATGAAGTTGAAGCCCTCTAAGTGTCACCTGCTGAAACCCAGAGTGCAGTACCTGGGGCATGTGGTGAGTGCAGAAGGTGTCGCCCCCGACCCTGAGAAGATCACTGCCATCCAAGACTGGCCAAGACCAACCACCGTGAGGGAAGTAAGGCAGTTTCTGGGTCTGGTGGGGTACTACCGACGCTTCATCAAGGGGTACACGAAGATGGCTGCCCCCATGCAAGACCTCCTCGTGGGACAGACCAAAGGTGGTAGACCCATCGGAGCCCCACTGGTGTGGGAAGAAAGGCATGAGGAGTCCTTCCGCCAGCTGAAAGCGGCCTTGACCGGAGAAGAGGTCCTAGCGTACCCTGACTACGGCTGCCCATTCATCCTCTACACAGACGCCAGCAACGTGGGTTTGGGGGCAGTCCTGTCCCAGGTCCAGGATGGGAAGGAGAAAGTGATTGCTTATGCTAGCCGAAAGCTCCGGCCGACTGAAAGGAACCCCGAGAACTATAGCTCCTTCAAGCTTGAGCTCCTGGCACTGGTATGGGCTATCACCGAACGGTTCCGCCACTACTTGGCCGCAGCAAAATTCACCGCTTTCACGGATAACAATCCGTTTACTCACCTGGACACGGCCAAGTTGGGCGCGCTAGAGCAGCGGTGGGTGGCCAGGCTAGCCAACTATGACTTCACAATCAAATACAGGGCTGGTCGTGTCAACATTATTGCTGATGCACTCTTTCGGATATCCCACTTGTCAGAAGAAGGGTGCGAGGATGACGACCTCGAAGAGATCGAGTTGCCTGCATTTCACCAGCCACCAACTGAGAGAGTACATGTCCACCAACAACGGGTGAACCTGGATCCACTGCCCAGTCAGGAGTGGCAGGAAGCTCAAAACCAGGCGCCCGCTGTCCGCCTAGTCAAGACCCTGGTGGAACAAGGCGCTACTGGAATAGACCATGCCGCCCCAGCTGAAGCCCAACGCTTGTGGAAGGAACGGAACCGGCTGTATCTACATCAAGGGAAGTTGTACCGTGAGCTGATCAACCCGAAGACTCATGAGAAAATCTGCCAGTTGGTTATTCCCCAAGCTGATGTGCCCACTGTTCTGCAGGCATACCATGATGGTGCCGGACACTTCGAATGGAAAAAGCTGGAGATGCTGTTGAGAGAGCGGTTCTATTGGAGTGGGATGCGGGAGTCTGTAGAGGCCTGGTGTCGAGAATGCGGTCCTTGCACGCTAAGGAGGAAGGACGAGGCCAGTCAGAAGGCGCCCCTACACCCGATTATTACACATCAGCCGCTGGAGCTGGTCGCCCTGGACCATGTCAAGCTCACCCCCAGCTGAAGTGGGTACGCCTACGCGTTGACCATAGTGGACCACTATTCGAGGTTCATGGTGGTTGTCCCAGTCAAGGACCTAACTGTTCGTACTGCCGCTAGAGCGTTCCAGGCTTATTTCTGCCGACCACATGGATACCCAGAGAAAGTGCTTACCGACCAAGGCCCGGCTTTTGAAGCAGAGGTGTTCCATGAGTTCTGCCAGTTGTACGGCTGCAAGAAGATCCAGACCACCCCTTACCATGCCCAGACCAACGGCATGTGTGAGAAGATGAACCATTTGGTCCTGGGACTCCTCAAGACGTTACCACTGGAAGAGCGGAACCTGTGGCCAGAGAAGCTACCCGACTTGGTCGATATGTACAACAATATCCCTTCCAGTTCGACGAAGTGCACCCCAGCATACCTGATGAGGGATCGGCCCGGCCGGCTACCTGGACATGGGATTGGAGGCCCCAGAAACACTCCCTTCGACATCTGAATGGGAAACTCGGCGGAGGGTACAATACCGGCAGATTCAAGATTATGTCGAGAAGAACTTGAGTCGGAGTCGGGAACTGCAGGAGCAGCGCTTCAATCAAAAGGCGTCTGCTGGCCCTTTTCAGCCCGGAGATGTCGTACTGAAGCGGAAGAGGAGAACCCACAAGCTGGATGATCAATGGGAACAAACCCCATACGTCATACAGCCCACCGGATTGGAAGATGGGAAGGCCTAACAAATCAGTCGTGACCAAGGGGGCACTTTGGCCACGGTTTCTCGGGACCATCTGAAAAGGTGCCCACCAGCATTGAGGGCAACGGCTGAAGTACCGGTTCCTCCACCAGCAGAGAAGGCAAAAGAGGTGATCCACACTGTGATGGGTGACTTCCCAGCAGACTGGCCTACACAGAACAGCGCGGTGATTCTTCCAGTGATACTGTTCCCACAACCCGTGGATGAAGGAGTGATGGAGGCGGTCAACCGTGAGTCTGTGTCAGTGCCCAGGGATGAACCTGTACCCAGCTCCCCTATGCCTCCGCCTGCCCCACACGATAGCAGGGAGGAGGAACTGATTGTTCCCTCTGCCCCACTGCCTAGCCCCACTTACACCGGACCCCGGAGGTCCACTCGTCCCAACCTAGGTAGGCCCCCACTTAGGTACAGGGAAACCGTTCTTTAAAAGGGGGGGGGAGGAAGTGTGTGTGTGTTTAAAAGTTGGACGTTTTGCCAAAGATGATAAATGATTACCGAACAGTAACCTGATTGTCAGCACCGTGATTTGGAACCGGCCGTTGCCGGCACCGTTGTCCCCGTGGGGACCCTTCAAAAAGTTGCATAGGGAACTCTCTATGAACAGGCCCGAGAACTTGCAGGGCAACCACAAACATTAGTGGCATGTAAATAAAATATGTTTGTTGCAGCAACCGTTACCGCCTCCGGAGAGGCAGGTTGGAGGGAGGGCCCACAGTAGAGCAGGCTGGGGCCCAGCTCTGGAGGGGAAGTGTGTCGCCCTGGGCAAGCCAGGGGACACAGGTCACACACCACCACACCCTACATCCCAGGTAGGAACACCAAACCTAACCAAAAATCCTTGTTGCCTTCCTCCAGAGGCTGATGATTCACACCAGGGGGTGGGCCAGGCGGTTGGCTCCGCCCACCGAGGAGATCACAGCTCTGGAGGCGGGAGAAACCAGGCAGTCTAGAGTTGGAGTCTAGTCAGGGAGGAGGAAGTGGAAGGAGTGGAGGAGTAGCCCAGACGGGGCTAAAGTAAACAGCTAAGTGAAAGTGAAGGAAGAAAAGTAGTAAAGGAGGAAAGCAGGAGTGGTGACAGAACAGAAAGAGTGTGCAAAGCCTGAAGAGTCCAGCTGAGTGCAGGACAGGTCAGCAAGGTCAGCAACGGCGGTGACTGTCTGGAGGGGGACCGTTTGGAAGTTCCTGGAAGGACCCCGTAGGCTGTGTGCCCGGCGGTCTGGAGCAGTGTTCCGAAGGACAGTCAGCACCAGGGCAGGGGCCTCTCGGACCCCGGCAAGGCTTGGAGTCGCCATAATTTGCCGAATCCGTCAGTGAAGGGGACGCAGATCCCCCAACAACCAAATCCCGATTGAAGGCAACAGCCCAGCCAGTGTAAAAGAGACACCGCCACCGCCAAGGCACCAGTTTCTTAGGGCCAGCGCCTGCGGGCAAAGAGTAGAGCTCCTCCGGTCCAGCTTGAAACTGGGGAGCGGGTTACCGGTGGGGACCCATCGCAACCAACAAGTACACAAAGGTGCAAGGAAGAGGGACATCACCGTCACCTACTGGGAGAGCAAGTGCAGCCGTCCGTGGGACCGTCTTTCCAGCCGTTTGGTTTACCGTAAAAACTGTGTCAACGTCTCTGGCTGAGTGAGTACCACAGTGCCGCAAGGCACAGCGCTGCCCCCGTGTCCCTGCGCCCACCAGGCCCTGCACCTCCCAAGCCATCACCGGGCCCCGGGATCACCAACCCCTACCCACGGAGGGGCAACACAACACCTGGCTGCTCCGCATCACCATCCCCGGGATCCCCGTATTGAGCAGCGGTGGTGAAATCACCACAACCGTGGGTGGCGTCACGGACAATAAACTATCCCCACACCCAACAACTCCCCTTTCACTCACGGGCGAGGAGCGCTGCTCGAGAAACCCCCGGGATCCGGCCCACCGCTCGAGCCACCACTGAGCAGCAGCCGTCGGACCCGAGCAGAAGGGGTGAGCGCGGTGTGCTGACACCCTCCTCCCCGCCCGCGACAGAAGGACAGATCCCGCTCGGGTAACTGGTTCAGGACTGGGGTCAAGGGGTGCTGCCTGTTTCTTAGAGGCAGTATCAGGGCCAGGTTACTTGGGTGGGAGAGAGCGGCAGCAGCAACCGGTTAAAATGTTACGTAACGTTTAAGAAAAGTGCCTCCCGTTGTGGGATGATGTTGTTATACTTGTCTTGTGTCTTTTTATCTTTTGCAGAAAAATAAAACCGGTGTTGGACGGGCAGCCCGCGGACGGTCTGGATTTTGCTAAGGGGGAATGTGACGCCCTGGGCAAGCCAGGGGTCACAGGTCATGACACCACCACACCCTACACCCCAGATAGGTACATCAAAGCTACACAAAAATCCTTGTTGCCTTCCTCCAGGGGCTGATGTCTACACCAGGGGGTGGGCCAGGCGGTTGGCTCCGCCCACCGATGAGTTCACAGCCCTGGAGGCGGGAAAACCAGGCAGTTAAGCTAGGGAAGTGAAGGAGTGAAGAGATCAGTTTAGGAGAGTTAAGAGGGAAGTGGTAGAGGAGCAAGAGAGAGGAGTAAGGTGGAAGAGAAAGTGACAGTTAAGGAAGCCTGAAGTTGGTCCGGGTGTGTGCCCCGGACTGAGAACAGCAAGGTTTGCAGACGGCGGTGACCGTCTGCAGGAGAGGCTGCTTGGAGGTTGCCGAAAGGACCGTGGACGGGTGGTGGACTGGCGGTACCGGAGCGGTATACGAAGAGAAGCCAGCACCATTGGCAGGGGCCTTTCGGATCCCGGCAAGGCTAGGAGTCGCCGTGAATTTGCCAAATCCGTCAGTGAAGGGGACCTCTGGGTCTCCCAACAACCAAGTCCCGATTGAAGGCAACAGTCCAACCATTTGAGAGAGACACCGCCACCGCCAAGGCACCAGTTTCTCAGGGCCAGCGCCTGCGGGCAAAGAGGGGCTCCTCCGGCCCATATCCAAGCCGGGGAGCGGGTTACCGGTGGGAACCCATCGCTACCAACATCATCTTAGGTGCAGGAAAAGGGACCGTCACCGTCAACTACTGGGGAAAAGCAACAGCAGCTGTCCGTGGGAACCGTCTTTCCAGCCGTGTGTTTTACCGAGAACTGTGTCCCCGTCTCAGGCTGAGTGAGTACCACAGTGCCGTGAGGCACAGCGCTGCCCCCGCGTCCCTGCACCCCACCAAGCCCTGCACCGGCCCCGCCATCCCTCATCACCCACCTCATCACTGGGCCCCGGGACAACTACCCCCTACCCACGGAGGGGAGAACCAACAACTTTGCTGCTCCCTGTCACCGCTCCCGGGATCCCCATACAGAGCAGAGGTGGTGTCCACACAATCACCACAACCGTGGGTGGCGTCACGGACAATAAACAATCCCAAAAACCAATCCCCTTTTCACTCACGGGCGAGGAGCGCCGCTCGAGTCCCCGGGATCCGGCCCATCGCTCGAGCCACAGAGCAGCAGCAGGCCGCAGCAGCAGCGGCAGCCGGACCCGAGCAGTGGGAGAGCGCGGCGTCCCCTCCTCCGCCCGCGACATAACAATTTTAGTTAAACTTGAAAGTTTTGGAACTATATTTTTTGTTAAAGGAGACAGCATAGGGAGGTGTCCAACCTGAACAATTGGTTAGAAAAGAAATGTAATGTTGTAAAGCTGTCTTATTATTTATTTATTGAAAAGTTACAGGATCATGGAAGCTATGTATAATTAACCACAATTTATATAACTGTGGGTTTCATCATGATATTCCTAAACTCATCATTTATTGTGAAAAAAATGCTAAAATCTGTCCTATTCAGCACAATCTGCCAGCTCACTAAGGGATCAGATTACAGTTTATTTTTGAAGTCTTCTGGGAGAGGATGGAGGGGAAGATTGAGAAAGCAAATAGGTAGTACAGCAATTTGTGGTGCGTCTTATAATCTGGTGCGTCTTATAAAACGAAAAATACGGTAGATGGTTCACTGGCAAATTTTTAGCAGGCAACAAAAATTTCCAATAGCTACTGAGATGGTTAACTGGCAAATTTTTATCAGGCAGTAAAAAGTAGCAAGACCTATTGAGATGGCTCACTGGAAAATTTTTAGCAAGCTCTAAGAAGTAGCAATACCTATTTTAAAATTATATTAAATTATATTAAATTATATTTAATTATATTAAAATTTTAGCAGACACTATAAAATAAGAAATACTTTGGCGGGCTTTACACGTTGCGACATCGCTAGCAATTGCTAGCGATGTCCAGCGCGATAGCACCCGCCCCCGTCGCACATACGATATGTGGTGATTGCTGCCGTAGCGAACATTATCGCTACGGCAGCTTCACATGCACATACCTGCTCGGCGACGTCGCTCTGACTGCCGAACAATCCCTCCTTCAAGGGAGAGGTGCGTTCGGCGTCACAGCTACGTCACCGCAACGTCACTAATCGGCCGGCCAATAGAAGCAGAGGGCGATAGTATACGCTTCTCTGCTCGTTCATTGTCGCACCTAGGATTTACATGTTGCGATGTCGCTACCGGCGCCGGATGTGCGTCACTAACGACGTGACTCCGACGATATATCGGTAGCGATGTCTAATAGAGAGAAAAGAAATGCCAAAAAACTGAGGGATCATCATATAATAATCCCAGGATTTGGTGCCCTCCTACTTCTTATCCCAGGATTTGGTGCCCTCCTACTTCTTGAGTAATCGGTAGCGATGTCGCAACATGTAAAGCCCCCCTTAGTTTGATAGTTCAATGGCAACTTTTCTTCAGGCACTAAAAAGTAGAAATTCCTATTGAGATGGTTCACTGGCAAACATTTAGCAGGAACTAAAAAAGTAGCAATACCTATTGAGATAGTTCACCGGCAACTTTTTAGCAGGCATTCACAAGTAGTAATTGCTATTAATATCATGAAATGCTGATTTGTGGCACACAGCTTTCCCTACACTGCACGTCCCTATTCTACACTATCGCTCTCCTATATATCTCAACTGCCTATGATTAATCGACTAGTTAAGCTCACTGTGTAGCAGCAGTGGCTCAAGCACCTTCCCTAAGCTTTAACAATCCCAGAATGACGGCGACGCCACATGTCCGCATTTTACATTTAGAGGGACATGTGACTTATCCCTGCTTTACATGGGTCGACCGATCGTGCGATTTCATGATCGATCGTACCCGCCCCCGTCATTTCGTTGCCCGTGGCGCACAAAGTCGGTAACCCCCCATCACACATACTTACCTCCCGAGTGACATCGCTGTGGGCGGCGAACATCCTCTTCCTGAAGGGGGAGGGACGTTCGGCGTCACAGCGACGTCACCCAGCCGCCGGCCAATAGAACCGGAGGGGCAGAGATGAGCGGGACGTAAACATCCCGCCCACCATCCTTCCTTCTGCATTGCCGGCGGGAGCCGTGTGACGCAGGTAAGATGTGTTCATCGTTCCCGGGATGTCACACACTGCTATGTGTGCTGCCCCGGGTACGATGAACAATCAGCGCTATTGAAAATAAACAATATTATGGAACTGAGCGACACGTACATGACTCACGATTTGTGAGCGATACTGCATCGCTTAGAGGTGTTACACGAGACGACGTTGTGTACGATGCCGGATGTGCGTCACGAAATCTGTGACCCCCGACGATGCATCGCACGATAGTTCGTCTCGTGTAAAGCACCCTTTAGGCAGCCAATGATACAAGAATGTCTGTCTGAAGCTTGTGGATGTTTTCTGCTCCTTGACTGGCTGCAGGAAAATCCACAAAGAAAGTTAAGAAAAAAAATTTAACATAGCCGATCTTTACCTGGTTTTCCCCAAAAATGCTCCGGTACACGACCTAGAACTGCATAGGGAAATGCTCATACCGAATTTAAAATTGGCAAATGCAAACTAAACAAGTTTGCTCATCTCGGCTCCTGACCTGCCTTGTTCTTGAGTTGATTACCTGTGTTAGTTTGGCGCCAGACATAGCGTCTACCTTGGTAGCCAAAAAGTTTAATTTCAGCCTCATCTGACCACAGCACCTTCCTCCATACATTTGGAGAGTTTCCCACATTTGTTTTGGCAAAATCAAAATGTGCCTTCCAATTCTTGCTTTAGGTAAAGGCTCTTTTCTGCCCCCTCTTCCATAAGGCCGGCTCTATGGAGTGTACGGCTTATTGTAGTAGTAAGGACAAATACACTCCAGTCTCTGCTTGGGAACTTTGCAGCTCCATCAGTGTTAATTTTGGTATCTGTGCTGCCTCACTTATTAATGCCCTCCTTTCCCGGGCTGTGAATTTTGGTAAGCAGCCCTTTCTTGGCAGGTTTGTTCTGTACCATGTTTTTTTTATTTGATGATAATGGATTTGATGGGGCTCCAAGGGATCATCAGAGATTGGGATATATTTTTAGAACCCAACCCTGACTTGTACTTCTCACCACTTTGTCTCTGACTTGTTTGGAGATCTCCTTGATCTTCATGGTATTGTTTGGAGATCTCCTTGGTCTTTATGATGTTGTTTGGAGATTTCCCTGCTCTTCATAGTATTGGTTGGAGATCTCCTTGGTCTTCATTGTGTTGTTTAGAGATCTCTTTGCTCTTCATGGTATTGTTTGGAGATCTCCTTGGTCTTCATGATGTTGTTTGGAGATTTCCTTGGTCTTCATGGTGTTTGGTTAGTGGTGTCTTTTGCTTAACCTCTTCATGACACATGATGTACTGGGTACGTCATGGATCGTGTGAAGTTAATCCCCGCGGCCTGCCGTGTGCGATCCGCACACATATCAGCTGATTTCAATAGCTGACATGTGTGCCTGCTAGTCGCCAGTGGAATCTGGCAGCGAGATATATATGCGTGCCGCCATTAGGATAACTTACTCGCCCCCATAGGAAGTCACGTGATGTGATTGTGGCGCCCTGGACTAGCCAGGTAGCCACAGACAAAACACACACACCCACCCCCCAGACAGTTACATTAGTCAGACAAAAACCCTTGTTGCCTCCCTCCAGGGTCTGATGTCCACACCAGGTGGGGTGGAGCCAGGCGGTTGGCCCCGCCCACCGAGGAGTTCACAGGCCTGGAGGCGGGAAAGCAGACAGTTGAGTCTAGGAGGTGAAAGTGAGAGGTCACGTACTGCGAGTGTCTTGGTAGGAGCCCAGGCACTGACAGCAAGGTTGGCAGACAGTGGTGGCCGTCTGCAGGAGTTGGTGGAACTCTGCAAAGCCGTAAGGACTGGGGCTGGGTGGTGGCCCACCGGTACCGAACCGGGGAGCGGAGTGAAGCTAAGCACACACAGGCAGGGCCATTGGACCCTGACCAGGCTTGGAGCCGCCGTCAATAGTCAAATCCGAGTGTGACAGGAACCCCAGGTGTTTCCTAACAACCAAGTCCCGATTGAAGGCAACCGTCCGCACCGTGAGGATATACAGCCACTGCCACCGGCTAGAGATCCAAGGGCCAGCGCCTGCGGGCAAAACGGGCCCCTCCGGCACCTATACGCCGGGGAGCGGACTACCGTTGGGAAGCCAGTGGAGTCAACACAGTACACAAAGGTGCAGGGAAAGACAGCCGCCATCACCTGTCCGGGGAGAGACACTGCAGCCGGCTGCGGGACCCGTTCATCCAGCCGTTTGGTTTACCGGAGACTTTGTGCATTTGTTGCTGAGTGAGTACACCAGTGCCATCTGGCACCGCACCGCACTGTCCCTGCAACCCTGCACCTCACCAACCCTACCTCCCCGTCACACCACCGGGCCCCGGGACCACCAACCCCTACCCACGGAGGCGGAAAACAACATCCCAGCTGCTCCCTACCATCGCTCCCGGGATCCCCGTCACCAGCAGCGGTGGTGCCCATCTTCACGACAACCCATGGGTGGCGTCACGGACTAAATCCCCAAACAAACCACCCCCCTTTTACACTCACTGGCGAGGAGCGCCGCTCGAGTCCCCGGATCCGGCCCACTGCTCGAGCCACCGAGCAGCAGCCACAACGCCGGACCCGAGCGTTAGCGAGCGTAGCGCCCCGCTGCCCGCGACATGATCACGTGACTTCTGGTGGTTGCCATGGTAGCACAGGGTCATGTGATGACGCCTGTAGCTATCATGAGTCACTTCCTCTTAAGCCCGGCAGACTGCGGTGTGTAATAGGAGAGCTCCATATCTGCAGATCTCAACTGTGTAGCTGTGATCTGGAGATATGGAAGAGCGATCAGACTACTGATCATTATAGTCCCCTAGGGGGACTAGTAAAATAAATAATAAAAGTTAAAAACAAGTTTTAAAAATTTAAAAAAAATAAAAAAACCCCTAAACGTTCAAATCACCCCCCATTCGCCCCATTGAAAATTAAAGGGTTAAAAAAATAAAAAATATACACATATTTGGTATCACCACGTTCAGAAATGCCCGATCTATCAAAATATAAAATCAATTAATCTGATCGGTAAACGGCGCAATGGCAAAAAATTCCAAACGCCAAAATTATTTTTTTGGTTGCCGCAAATTTTGCGCAAAATGCAATAAAAGGCGATCAAAATGTAGCATCTGCGCAAAAATGGTACTGTTAAAAATGTCAGCTCAAGATACAAAAAATAAGCCATCACTGAGCCATAGATCCAGAAAAATGAGAACTCTACGGGTTTCGTAAATGGCGGAAAACGTGTGCCACTTTTTTTGGACAGGCTTGTGAATTTTTTTAACCCCTTAGATCCAAGTAAGCATATACATGTTTGGTGTCTACAAACTCGCACCACCCTCAGGCATCATACCGACACAACGTTTTTACCATATAGTGAACATTGTGAATAAAATATCTCAAAAACTATTGTGCGATCGCACTTTTTTTGCAGTTTTTTTCACACTTGAATTTTTTTTGCTGTTTTCCAGTACACTATATGGTAAAACTTATACCGGCGTCACACGAGACAATATATCGTGCGATCGCATGAGCGATCGCACCCGCCCCTGTCGTTTGTGCGTCATGGGCAATTCATTGCCCGTGTCGCACAAAGTCGGTAACAGCCGTCACACGTACTTACCTCCCGCACGACCTCGCTGTGGGTGGCGAACATCCACTTCCTGAAGGGGGAGGGACGTTCAGCGTCACAGCGACGTCACACAGCGGCCGGCCAATAGAAGCGGAGGGGCGGAGATGAGCGGGACGTAACATTCCGCCCACCTCCTTCCTTCCGCATTGCAGGCGGGATGCAGGTAAGCTGTGTTCATCGTTGCCGGGGTGTCACACGGAGCGATGTGTGCTGCCCCGGGAACGATGAACAACCGGTGCACAGAAGAAGAAACGACTTTTTGAAAATGAGCGACATGTCAACGATGAAGGAGAAGGTGAGTATTTTTGCTCGTTCACCGTCGCTCGTAGGTGTCACACGCTACGATATATGAAACGATGCCGGTTGTGCGTCTTGAATTCCGTGACCTCGCTGACATATCGCACGATATATCGTACCGTGTGACGCCGGCATTATGGTTTCATTTAAAAGTACAACTCATCACACAAAAAACAAGCCCTTACATGGTAAGACTGATGAAAAAATAAAAAAGTTACGGCTTTTGGAAGAAAGAGAGGAAAAAAACAAACCAAAACGCAAAAACGCCCGGGGTGAAAGGGTTAATGGTGTTGCAGCCTGTGTGGCCATTTAGAAAAGGTGTGTATATACTGACAGATCACAGGTTATTTAGAACATACAAAAGAAAGAAGTTTTTAAAGTGTAATAGTACATATCTTTATTGAACATGTAAAAAACACACAATATAACAATACATAGAAAAGCCACATTTGGAGATAGAGTCCAGCGCCAGTGAACCCAGAGGCTACAAAGTGAAGCAATGGAAGCCACACTAAACAAAGAACCGGTAAGTGGGAGTAATAAGCTGCTCAGTGCAATGAAATAAGTAAAGACAAGTGTCTATTTTAAATATCCCCACACCCCATGTTCTTTACCTATAGTCATTTTCTGAGTCGTGAAGTGCTGTATGGGGAGATGTTTCCACCTTAACGACCATTTCGAGAGTCCGCAGTCTGCTTTTTCTTCAGAGTAGTGTTATTCCCATGTTACTGACAGGACCTTTTTCAAGGACCTGCAATTGTGGTCACGTGATCGCAGGCATCATGCCAGGTCTCATGCGCATGCGGCAAGATTCTCGGTATAATGCCAAGTACTGGTGCGCATGTCACAAGTCAGGCCTAACACTTTGCTATGGTAACCACTCACTGCAGACTGAGGGTACTTTCACACCTCCGGTTTTTCTTCTGCGGCACAATCCGGCACTTTGCAGGAAAATCGCAACCGTTTTTTTTTGCTGCCGGTTGCGATTTTCCTGCATAGACTTTAATTAGTGCCGCATGGCCTTGCGTTCCATCCGGTTTTTGCCGCATGCGGCAGATTTAGCCGATGCGGCGGCCAGATGGAACGTTGCCTGGCACGTTTTTTCGTGCGGCAAAAAAAACCGCATCGCGCCGCATTCGGCCGATGCGGCGCATCTCTCAATGCATGCCTATGGCGGCCGGATGCGGCGCGATGCGGCAAATACCGCATCCGGCCGCCGCATGCGGTTTTTGCCACTGCGCATGCTCAGTAGCATGCCGCAAGCGGCAAAAACCGGGCGGGCCGCATGGGAAAAACTTATGCAAAGGATGCGGTGTTTTCACCGCATCCGTTGCATAGCTTGCACAGCCGGATTGAGCCGCAGGGCTCAAGCCGGATGTGTGAAAGTAGCCTGACAAAGACTTCAGGACCTTGCAAGAAGGTCTTGTTCCCGATCACATGACCCACTATATACAGGTAAGTATACAGAAAGCGCTACAGGTTCATTAATATATAGAAAGGTGCAGAGGGCATAATAGCATTAACACCTACAGCGGTTTCTAGGCTTGTTGGACAACACATCACCAAGCATATATAATTAGAGCAGACTAAGGGATGTGTCACCTCTTATCAATGCCCATATGCTCTAGGTGGTAAGGTAACAACAACACAAGCCAACAAATCCACATTTATAAGACCACAGGGACTAAATGGAAAACATATTACAAAATTACAAGCTGTTTAGAGCAATATATTATAAATCACAAATTATCCAATAATACTCCATAAGTGGTCCAGATTAAGTCCAATAGCGCATCTTGTTATTCACTATCCCACCAGGGATCGATCATGTGACATTAAAGGATTTCTGGCAAAGTAAATGGGAGTCCCACAAGGATGTTGATGCTGTAACCATATTAAAGACAATATAAAATGACCTATAAGTGAATATAAACAAACATTTGAAAGACAAAAGACACTTATAAACAATTAAGGACAGAAATTAAAAAAGAGAGAATAAAAAGGGGAAAGCAAAAGAAAAACAGAAAAATAAATATATTATAACTAGGATCACAAAAAGGAGGAAAACTTTAAAGATTTGTTGAGACCGAGGGGAGCCACGGTTTCCAAAGTGGCAATCCAGGTGGCTTCCGGTTGTGCTAGTGTGGCGCCCTGGACTAGCCAAGTCGTCACAGATAGCACACAAACACCCCCACCCCCATCAGACAGGGACACCAGCCAAACAAAAACCCTTGTTGCCTCCCTCCAGTGTCTGATGTCCACACCAGTTGGGGCGGAGCCAAGCGGTTGGCCCCACCCACCGAGGAGTTCACAGGCCTGGAGGCGGGAAAAGTGACAGATAGAGTTTGAAGTGAGAGGAGCGAGCACTTGGGTGTCTGGGTTTGTGGCCCAGGCACTGACAGCAAGGTTGGCAGACGGTGGTGGCCGTGTGGGGAGTGAAGTGAAGCCAGCACACACAGGCAGGGCCATCGGACCCCGACCAGGCTTGGAGCCGCCGACAATAGTCAAATCCAAATGTGACCGGAACCCCAGGGGTTTCTTAACAACCGAAGACCCGATAGAAGGCAACCGCCCACACTGTGAGGGTATACAGCTACTGCCTAAGGCTAGAGACCAAAGGGCCAGCGCCTGCGGGCAAACGGGCTCCTCCGGCATCCATCCACCAGGGAGCGGACTACCGTTGGGGATCCACAGTAGTCAATCAAGTACATCAAGGTGCAGGGAAAGACAGCCGCCATCACCTGTCCGGGGAGAGACACTGCAGCCGGCTGCGGGACCCGTCCATCCAGCCGTTTGGTTTACCAGAGACTTTGTCATTGACAGCCTGAGTGAGTACACCAGTGCCATCCGGCACCGCACCGTGCTGCCCCTGCAACCCTGCACCCTAGCCATCCAGCCTCCCCGTATCAACACCGGGCCCCGGGACCACCGACCTCTACCCACGGAGGCGGAAAACAACATCCCAGTTGCTCCCTACCATCGCTCCCGGGATCCCCGTCACCAGCAGCGGTGGTGCCCATCTTCACCACGACCTGTGGGTGGCGTCACGGACTAAATCCCCCAAACCAACCACCCCTTTCACTCACGGACGAGGATCGCCGCTCGTGTCCCCGGATCCGGCCCACCGCTCGAGCCACCGAGCAGCAGCCGCACCAGCGCCGGACCCGAGCGTTAACGAGCGCGCAACAGCGGCGGCGTCCTCCCCGCCCGCGACACTAGGCATTTTTTCAGATCACCACCCGAATTCCGCCATGCACCATTCTCAATATCCAGAATACTCAGGGACCTAGGATTGCATTGATGTTCTTTCAAAAATGCCGTGGTAACATCTTAAGAGTGGTATAGTTTTTAAAGATACGGTAAATCTGTTAACATGTTTAAATCTTCTATTTGTTGCTGCTTTCCCAAGAAATCAGTTTTTATTCATATGCAAAGCAGGCAGTAAGTGCTCCGGGTGTGTCAGAGCACTTTCTGAGCCTCTGCCTCCAGGGCTTGATTCCCCAATTTGTACTGAAACGGTCTTCAGCAGGCCCAGCACTAGCCTCTTTCAACTGCTTGATAGCGCAATGTCAGATTTACTTGCCTACTGCCTGACATCACTCGAACAGTGAGGTATCAATCAAGATAAAGAAGCTGGTGCAGGACTGGAAAACAACCCCTGGAGGCAGTGGCTCGGAAAGTGCTCTATTACGTCTAGAGCACTTAACACCTTATTTGTGTTTAAATTAAAAAGGCTTGGGAATGTAGTAACATATAAGATAGAAATGTCAATGCATTTAGCTTCTAGAGAAAAGACAAAATACAAAAGTGCAATAGGGTCTTATCTGAATTTCCTGAGGGCTCACCTGGTAGGGGTTGTGTACCTTCAACCTTGGAATATATTGAAAGGTATGGCTGCTACAGCCCCTCGCATAGCAGAACTGGATGTCAGGAAAAGAAGGGTTAAATATATGCTCTGCAAGATGCACAACAAAATGCAAAGGATCTAAAGAGGGCAAGCTGTCATAAACTTTCCCTTGTTGAGGAGTTTTGTGATAGGTTCTGGGTCAGAGTCTCACTTTGCCTTGTGGGAATCTGCAGATTAAATTAATTCCCTTTTCTTTGAGGATGAGAGGGTTCATTTCAGCATCTCCTGACTCCTGGTCAAGTGTTTGCGGTAAGAACCACGACCAGGTCCTATAAATACCCTCTACGTCCACCAGAGGGGAACAGTTATTTTCTATCATTAGGAAGTTTGGCCAGGAGATGGAAGAAGCTGTTATTTACTCTCTCAATTGTTCTGTTGGCTGCAGCATTGATGCTTGCTGCAGCATTCTCAGGAGTGTTTGTTCTGGTTTGGAAGTTGCCCAGTAGTCTGTTTATTCCCTCCTTTTATGTTGTCTCCCCTCGTGCACTTTTTGTGGCTCCTTTGTGTGTGGAGGTTTTGTTGTTATTAACCCAGTTTGTCCATATTTGTTGGTAGGATGTTGACTTCTGTTCTTGCCCATTCCCCCTGGGTTGTGGAGGGTGGGGTCATAACATCAGGGACGAGGACAGGAGATAGGGCCTAGGGTAGTGACTTGGACCTCCCTACCATCGAAGGTACCCTCAGGGTTAAGGTGAGCACAGGGGCCCCAGATTTAGGGCCAGGATAGGTGCCCCTGTATTCCCTTGTCAAATCCATGATGCAAGCCAGGTAAGTATAATCCAAGTAGTTTGTGTCTACGCGTTTTGAAGTATAAAACTTCTTCAGAATATTGTAGCTTTTGTCCTGAAGAAGTTTTATATTTTGAAACACGTAGACACAATAAACTACTTGGATTATACTCACCTGGCTTGTCCTCTTCATATCCTATACATCTTTTCCATCAGTAGCACCAATATGTAACCCTTCTTTTCCTAACATCCTTCAAAGCTTGTAAAGACCTGTATGCCCATTTATGCGGTTTCGGATGGTGGTTGATTTTACCGACAGTTTCCCTTTATGTAAAACTAGCTGTAGTACCCGGGCATTGCCCGGGATAGTAACTGTCATTGTCTCTCTCCCAGTCTCTGTCAGTTACTATCTCTCTGTCTGTCTGTATCAGTCAATCTGACTCTATCTCTGTGTCTCTGTGTCTGTCTGTCTCTCTATCTCTGTCTCTCTCTTTCCCCGTCTGTCTCTTTCCAGGTCTGTCTCTTTCCCTGTCTGTCTCCCCGTCTCTTATCTTGTCTCTTTCCCTGTCTGTCTTTGTCCATTTCTTTGTCTGTGTCTTTTGCTGTCTGTCTCTTTTCCTGTCGTCCTGTCTCTGTCTGTCACTTTCCTTGTCTGTCTCTATCCAGGTCTGTCTCTTTTCCCATATGTATTTGTCTTTTTCCCCGTCTGTCTCTTTCCCCATCTGTCTCTTTCTCCGTCTGTCTCTGTCTCTTTCTCCGTCTGTCTCTGTCTGTCTCTTTCCTGTCTGTCTCTTTCCTCGTCTGTCTCTGTCTGTCTCTTTCCTCGTCTGTCTCTGTCTGTCTCTTTCACCTTCTGTCTGTCTTTCGCTCTGTCTGCCTCTGTCTATCTGTCTCTCTCTGTCTCTCTCTCTATCCGTCCCTCCACAGACATATTACCTCACACATAAGCTTCTTATGCTATGTGCCCACGTTGCTGAAAGTTCGCGCGAAATTTCCCACGATTTTTTCGCAGAAATTCCGCGGATTTCTCAAACATCCGCAGTACAGCAAGTTCCCAGCCATTTCTATGACATCTTGGAAGTGCTGAGCCCATGCTGCATTTTTTCCGCAGTGGATATAATGCGGATTTCCCTTCAGAAAAATCTGCAGCATGTCAATTATTCCTGCGGATTTTTCCGCACGATCCTATACTTACCTGCCTTGATATTTATAATATATTTATAATTATAATTTAATTATGCACTGAGGGGAGGAGCCGGACATCAGCTGTGAGCCGCGGGACACACCTCTAAAATCGGAGCAGTTCACGGAATGAGGCTACATTGCTCTCTCCTCTCTTTCTCTTTCTCTCTCTCTTTCTTTCTCTTTTACTCTCTCTCTCTCTTTCTCTCTCTCTTTCTCTCTCTCTCTTTCTCTCTATCTCTCTTTCTCTCCTTTCTCTCTCTCGTTCCCTCTCTCTCTCTTTCTCTCTCTCTTTCTCTCTCTCCCCCTCTTTCTCTCTCTCTCTTTTCTCTCTCTCTCCTTTCTCTCTCTTCTCTCTCTCCTTTCTCTTCTCCTTTCTCTCTCCTTTCTCTCCTCCTTTCTCTCTCTCCTTTCTCTCTCTCCTTTCTCTCTCTCTCCTTTCTCTCTCTCCTTTCTTTCTCTTCTTTCTCTTTCTCTCTCTCTCTTCTCTCTCTCTTTCTCTCTCTCTCTTCTTTCTCTCTTTCTCTCTCTCTTTTTTCTCTCTTTCTCTCTCTCTTCTTTCTCTCTCTCTCTCCTCTCTCTCTTTTCTCTATCTTCTCTCTCTTCTTTCTCTCTCTCTCTCTTTCTTAGACCTGGCAGTGATCAGCTGATGCGGTCACCTGACGGAATCAGCTGACACTATAAGTCGAGCGGTGTGGCCGGCTTCTTACCGCCCGGCTGGCTAAACTATCAGCTGACGCAGTCGGACAGGAGTCTGCACTGAAGTGTGTAGTTTTTTTTTTGTTTTGCACTGATGCATCAGCTGATTGTATAAAAGCCGGAGCAGTTCACGGAATGAGGCTACATTGCTCTCTCCTCTCTTTCTCTTTCTCTCTCTCTTTCTCTCTCTTTTACTCTCTCTCTTTCTCTCTCTCTTTCTCTCTCTTTTCCTCTCTCTCTCTTTCTCTCTATCTCTCTTTCTCTCCTTTCTCTCTCTCGTTCCCTCTCTCTCTCTTTCTCTCTCTCTTTCTCTTTCTCTCTCTCCCCCTCTTTCTCTCTCTCTCTCCTTTCTGTCTCACTCCTTTCTCTCTCTTCTCTCTCTCCTTTCTCTTCTCCTTTCTCTCTCTCCTTTCTCTCCTCCTTTCTCTCTCTCCTTTCTCTCTCTCTCCTTTCTCTCTCTCCTTTCTTTCTCTTCTTTCTCTTTCTCTCTCTCTCTTCTTTCTCTCTCTCTCTCCTCTCTCTCCTCTCTCTCTTTTCTCTATCTTCTCTCTCTTCTTTCTCTCTCTCTCTCTTTCTTAGACCTGGCGGTGATCAGCTGATGCGGTCACCTGACGGAATCAGCTGACACTATAAGTCGAGCGGTGTGGCCGGCTTCTTACCGCCCGGCTGGCTAAACTATCAGCTGACGCAGTCGGACAGGAGTCTGCACTGAAGTGTGTAGTTTTTTTTTTTGTTTTGCACTGATGCATCAGCTGATTGTATAAAAGCCGTTTATACAATCAGCTGCTGTGTCATGTGATTCAGGCCCTTGAACCTGACACATCATCTGATCGCTTTGCCTTCCAGCAAACCGACAGCTGGGGATTGGAATCCGCAGCACAGGTTGGCCTGAGCTTTCTGGGCCCCTCTGCTGTGAATTGCAATCCGCAGCCGCCCCCAAAAAATGGCGCTTTCATAGAAGCGCCATCATCTGGCGTGTATTCATCTCTTCCAGCAGCCCTGAAGCCGGGTGGCTTGCTGGGTAATTATGAGTTAATACTAGCTTTGTTTTACTAGCTAGTATTAAGCCAGAGATTCTTAATGTCAGGCAAGTTTGACCCAGCCATTAAGAATCTCCAATAAAGGGTTAAAAAAAAGACACCACACAGAAAAAAAATACTTTAATAGAAATAAATACACAGACACACTTAGAGAATCCATGTTTATTACTCCCTCTTATCCCTCCACGATCCATGGTCTTCTGTCTTCTTTCTCCAACCCATTCAGCTCTGCTATATGAGACAGCGCTGCATGGGAGGAAGAACGCTGCTGCTTCCCGTGCAGTCTTTTCACTCCGTGAGTGAGAAGAAGCTGCTGGCTGTAAGCGGTGACGTCACCGCTGACAGGCGCTTTGCTATAGCAATGGTGATCTCCATTATTGACCGGCTGTGGCAGCCGGTGAATAACGGAACGGGGAAGTAGAACAGGGAGTCAACCGTGTGCCAGAGCATCTCGCTGGTACACGGGGATGCACAAACGTACACCGCGTACCAGAGAGATGCAATGACAGGACCTAGCATGATGTGAAAGCCATGTGACCAGTCTGTAGCCAATGAGATAATAGACACGTGACTGGTCACATGCTATTTTAACGTCACGATAGGTCCTATCATCAGTGCTGGTTACCGTGAGGACGCAGCGATTATCGGAATGAAAAGCGGCGGGAGACAGAGTGCAGGACGCATCGCGGGGACAGGTAAGTGTTATGGCAATGTTTATTAACTGTATGTGTACATTTATAATGTGTTTTTATGTTTTTGTGTTTGCCTGCCATTGGTTTCAATGGGGCTCGAGAGGTTCGTCGAACGGCTCGCCGAACCGAACTCGAACACGGCCTCCGTTCGACGAACCGAACCGAATTCGAGCCTCTAGAGGTTCGCTCATCTCTGCTCTCTACACTTCAAAGCCTGAACTTGATCTGCTGTCTTCCTTCACCTCCTCCACTTAACTAGTGTGTTCCCGCCTCTGACACCTCAGGACCCCTAGGTGGGCTTTCTCATCCGCCTGATCCCGCCCACTGGTGTGTCCCTATTATCATGAGTGGGTGGCTAGTGTTTAATGGCTGTGTGTTATGCCTAAGGGGTACTTTGCACGCTGCGACATCGCTAGCCGATGCTGCGATGCCGAGCGCGATAGTCCCTGCCCCCGTCGCAGCTGCGATATCCTTGTGATAGCTGCCGTAGCGAACATTATCGCTACGGCAGCTTCACATGGACTCACCTGTCCTGGGACGTTGCTCTGGCCGGCGACCTGCCTCCTTATTAAGGGGGCGGGTCGTGCGGCATTACTGCGACGTCACACGGCAGGCGGCCAATAGGAGCGGAGGGGCGGAGATGAGCGGGATGTAAACATCCCGCCCACCTCCTTCCTTCCGCATATCCTACGGGAGCCGCGGTGACGCCGGTAGGAGATGTTCCTCGCTCCTGCGACTTCATACACAGCGATGTGTGCTGCCCCAGGAACGAGGAACAACATCGGACCGTCGCGTCAGCATAATTATGGATTATGCCGACGCTACACCGATGATACGATTACGACGCTTTTGCGCTCGTTAATCGTATCATCTAGGCTTTACACACTACGATGTCGCCTGCGATGCCGGATGTGCGTCACTTTCAATTTGACCCCACCGACATCGCACCTGCGATGTCGTAGTGTGCAAAGCCGCCCTAAGTGTGGGCTTCTGGTGGTATCAAGGAGGATGTACACTTTTGTGACTACCTGGTTTTGCCAGGGCGTCACACATACATACACACATTCACTCAGCTTCAAATATTAGACTATACAAGTTTCACATTGTTACAGTTTTCACAACACAATAAACACCATAAAAACAAAACTACAACAAAAAAATAGTGCAATTATGAGCTTTTTTTACCATTTGAACCCACTTATATATACTTTTCCATTTTTTTCAGTACATTCTATAGCAAAATGAACAATGTCATTCAAAATTTCAACCTGTGCAAGAAAAAAAACAAGTCCTCATATGGCTTGTATTGACTGAAAAAAAAGAAGAAAAAAGCTGTGGTTCTTGGAAAAAGGAAAGGAAAACATGAAAGTAGAAAAAAAATAGAAAATCACCCAAGGATGGAAGTTGTTAATTAATAAGATTCTGCAATATCTGATATTTTTGGTGCAAGGAGGTTCTGAATTGTAAAGTGTTGCAGAATATATTGATACTACAAAAAGTGAAGTGTTCCGTAGTTCTGTAGATGTGTATCTGCTGCCCCTACTGGTAGATTTAGGTAATTCCAATGTCCTGCTCGCAGTGAATACTTATCATCATTGCTCTGATGGTCATCTCAGAGTCAGCATTTCCTGACAGACAGAGGAAACCACAGTACCCACTTGGTTCCCATTTCCCTGGTGCCAGGCTTTGTAAATGTTTATGTGGAGAGGACAGAGTCCAGTCTGAAAAGAAGCCAAGGCTCCATTAGTATTCAATAGGTAAATGTATGTTCTTCACTATATTAAACATTGATTGAAAATGTCAGGGTAAAATAAACCAAGAATTAAAGCCGTTCTCTGGTAAAAGCTTCTAAGACGCAAAGGAGAAAGAAAATTGATCTGTACTTATTGAACCTAAAGAAAAACTCGACTCTACTGTGACATTGTGAAATATTCTTACAGTATAAATCTAACTAAAAAGTTATGTAACTTTGCGGATCGTTTTATAGAGAAGAAACCATAAAGCCCATTGGCACACATATTGCTCAAAATGGGGCCAATACCCACTGAGAGCTCCACCAAATATACTGCATTATTATTAACCCCTTAAATAGGTAGTTCACTATTCTGCAATAGTGACCACATCTCCGTAAAACTGATAGGGATGGCTTTTTCTAAATACCTTGTTCTGCCAATTCTGCCTCTGAGCTGTGCTATTGTGTTCCGTTCATCCCCCATGAAGTGACCCCCGGGCTCCATGACCTCTGGGATCCGGTGATATCACGTCAACTTCCAGTTGACCTAACATCATCGCGGCCTGTTCCGGTCTCCCTGAGCGACTTTGTTGTGGGCGGTGTTTCGCCGCTCATCACAGCCCAACATTACTCCTGATTGTGGCACTCTGCATTGAATGAAAGCGCACGCGAGATGCTGCGCTGTGACGCTGGGCTGTGATGAGCGGTGAAATACCGTCCCCTCCCAGTCACTCAGGAAGACTGGGGCCAGCCTCGGTGGTGTCAGGTCAACTGGAAGTTGACATGAGATCACCGGATCTCAGAGGTCATGCTCCGGGGGTCACTTCATGGGGATGAGTGGACTGCAATAGCGCCACTCAGAGGCAGAATTGGCTGATCAAGGTATTTAGAAAAAGCCTTCTCTATCAGTTTTACAGGGATGTGGTCACTATTGCAGAGTAGTGAACCACTCGTTCAAGAATGTAGACAAATTACGTTTTTGTTATTTCGTTTTTTTCTCTCCTTTTTTAAAGGGAATCTGTCAGTAGCCTCAGCCCTACTAAGAACATGCAGGTCATGAAATAGCTGACTAAAATGATACCTTGATATTTGCAATTTGATGAATTTATCCAGAGAAATTCATGTTTTTCTTAATATGTAAAAGAGATATTAAGATCTATGGGCCGGACATAGATCTCCCAGAGAATCTGACTCCAGACATTATTGTAAATGAAAGGGTGTAGAGATGAGCGAACCTGAACGGTAAAATTCAGGGTTCGTACCTGACACCTAGTGTCTGGTGCTCAAAACCCAACATGAGCTTTTCGCGGAAGCCTGTGGTTGAGTTTGGCGTTTGGATGCTGAAAAATGATGGGCGAACCCAAACTGTAAAGTTCAGGCTCCGTACCAGATACCCAGTGTCTGTGCATGGACCCCAAACACGAATTTATGTATTTATTTTTACACCACTTTACAGACAGTGTGTGATTCCAACCAATCACAGACTCTGTAACACGGGGTAGGATCACGGTGTGACTGCAACTAATCACAGACGTCGAGACTGCTGGTGGGCATGGGAAGTAGTGAAAATGTATGAGGGTTAATGAGCCGACCCAGAAAAAGTGTTATAAGTACATGGGAGATTTCATAAGTATAACGGACTTGCTCTAATCCCCTTAGCCCTTTCTACCACCATTTTACAGAACAATATTCAGGTCCCCATAGACTTACATGGGGCTTGGTGTCTGGCAAATGTTCAGGTTCAAGTTCGGTCCTTGACTGAATTTTAAAAAAAAAAATCCATCTGGACCTCCTGAACTGGAATATTTGCTATAATAATGTTTGTTGAAAGACTGTAGCCAATCAGCAAGCTTTTCATCATGGGAAAGATGCCTGGATGTTGCTAGGAACAAAATAAATAAATCAAATAAATAAATAAATCATGTAGGATTCTCCCTATTTTTGATAACCAGCCAAGGTAAAGCAGACAGCTGGGGACTGGTATTATCAGGCTCTGAAGGTCCCTGGTTATTTGGACCTTCCCAGACTAAAATTAGCAGCCCACAGCTGCCGCAGGAGTTTTGCATCATATTAGATGCGTCAATTCTGGTGCTTTTGCCAGCTCTTCCAGATTGCCCTGGTGCGGTGGTAATTGGGGTAGTATTTTTGGGGTTGATCTCAGCTGTGATATGACAGCTGGCATCAAACCCAGGGACTAGTAAAGGAGAAGTGTCTATTAGACACCCCCATTATTAATTCAGTAAGTATAAAGTAAAAAACACACAAACAAAGGTAAAATTAGTTAATTTAAAAAAAAGTCTCCTCCACACTCTTTCGTTCATCAATTTATTAATTAAAAAGAGGGGTGCAGGGTCGCTGGGACATCATATATTTTGATTGGTGGATCTCACACTATCAGGCATTATTTCACATTGTAATCCTGTCTGTGATGGTAATGAGAATTCTGAAAAGACTTCTGTAAAGAACAGGAAAAATTAGTATAAAATAACTCCAGTGATTAATGTTAAAATGGTAAGTTTTCTATAATTTTTACATACAGATTGGGATAAGAACAAAAATAATACATTGTCTTTTTTTTAAAGGGGTTTGGAGTACACAGAGAATCCTTTCACAATTACAATATTCATACATAGACCAAAAATACCTTATATTATATATATATATATATATATATATATATATATATATATATATACATATACATACACAAAATTGTAGTGATTCCATTTCTCACGTAAAGCTATAGTGCCCTCTAGTGGTCTGTTCAAGTTATTTCTCAGAAAGATCAAGAAACCTTAGGAAAAAGAGAGGAGTTTCTTTAAAGCAGACAAATATAGCACGTTATCCTTGGTTTGGAGGGATCATGGAAGCTATAAATTAGCCTTGTAAGAATAGAAACACTTTTTTTTTACATAATAATTATTACCTGCACATTAGCAGTTCTACCATTCGGGTTGAAATAGGCAGAAGTTTTAAATCCACACTTTACATTTACAATAGGTCTGGTTAAAAACTAATGCACCTTCAATGTACAAACCATGCGTGATTCCACGGACACGAGGATGATCGGGTTCACTGGGTTCAGCAGGACTAAAAAAGTAAGGTTTGGGATTAGATATGAGTGAACTTGAGCTTTGGTGTTCATGCAAAACAAAGACTTTACAAAAAAACAGAGTTCAAATTCTTTACATATGCAAACCACTAAGTAAAGCAGTGCTCGGGTACACTCGGTCCTCAGCCTGGTTCAAACCACTTGCAGTGCTTGATTGGGTCACACTGGGGGTAACAACAAGATGATTGTATGTACATTGCCTTGCGAAAGTATTCGGCCCCCTTGAATTTTTCAACCTTTTCCCACATTTCAGGCTTCAAACAAAAAGATAAAAATGTTAATGTTATGGTGAAGAATCAACAACAACTGGGACACAATTGTGAATTTGAACGAAATTTATTGCATATTTTAAACTTTTTTTAAAAAAATAACTGAAAATTGGGGTGTGCAATATTATTCGTCCCCTTTAAGTTAATACTTTGTAGCGCCACCTTTTGCTGCGATTACAGCTGCAGTCGCTTGGGGTATGTGTCTATCAGTTTTGCACATCGAGAGACTGAAATTCTTGCCCATTCTTCCTTTGCAAACAGCTGGAGCTGAGTGAGGTTGGATGAGAGCATTTATGAACAGCAGTTTTCAGCTCTTTCCATAGATTCTCGATTGGATTCAGGTCTGGACTGTGACTTGGCCATTCTAACACCTGGATACGTTTATTTGTGAACCAGTCCATTGTAGATTTTGCTGTATGTTTGTGATCATTGTCTTGTTGAAAGACAAATCTCCGTCCCAGTCTCAGGCCTTTTGCAGGCTCCAACAGGTTTTCTTCAAGAATGGTCCTGTATTTGGATCCGTCCATCTTCCCATCAATTTTAACCATCTCCTGCTGAATAAAAGCAGGCCCAAACCATGATGCTGCCACCACCATGTTTGACAGTGGGGATTGTGTGTTCAGGGTGATGAGCTGTGTGCTTTTACGCCAAACATATCGTTTGGCATTGTGCCTAAATAGTTTGATTTTGGTTTCATATGACCATAACACCTTCTTCCACATGTTTGGTGTGTCTCCCAGGTGGCTTGTGGCAAACTTTAATCCACTTTTTATGGATATCTTTGAGAAATGACTTTCTCCTTGCCACTCTTCCATAAAGGCCAGATTTGTGCAGTGTACGACTGATTGTTGTCCTATGGACAGACTCTCCGACCTCAGCTGTAGAGCTCTGCAGTTCATCCAGAGTGATCATGGGCCTCTTCGCTGCATCTCTGATCAGTTTTCTCCTTGTTGAGATTAAATTTTTGAGGGACGGTTGGGTCTTGGTAGATTTGCAGTGGTATGATACTCCTTCCATTTCAATATGATCGCTTGAATCGCTTGCACAGTGCTCCTTGGGATGTTTAAAGTTTTGGAAATATTTTTGTAACCAAATCTGGCTTTACACTTCTCCACAACAGTATCACGGACCTGACTGTTGTGTTCCTTGGTCTTCATGATGCTATACATGCTTTAAACAGAACACTGAGACTATCACAGAGCAGGTGCATTTATATGGAGGTGGCTTATATTTATCATCATCAGTCATTTAGGACAACATTGGATCATTCAGAGATCCTCAATGAACTTCTGGAGTAAGTTTTCTACACTGAAAGTAAAGGGATGAATAATATTGCACGCCCCAATTTTCAGTTTTCAATTTTTTTAAAAAGTTTAAAAAAAGCAATAAATTTTGTTCAACTTCACAATTGTGTCCCATTTGTTGTTGATTCTTCACCATAACATTACAATTTTTACTTTATGTTTGAAGCCTAAAATGTGAGAAAAGTTTGAAAAATTCAAGGGGGCCGAATACTTTCACAAGGCACTGTATTTTTTTCTTTATATTTTACAATGATACAGACAGAAAAGGGTCCCTGAACAAGAACAATATATGGGCCCTCTGCAGCCTACGAACTCAGCAAAATGCACAATTCCTCCTGCTCTGGAGGTGGAAATGGGTCCCCCAAACTCTTGAGCCCATGTGTGACTGCACAGGCTGCACCTGTCCGCCCCTGACCTGCTGAGTTTTTATATGTTGCATTTCTAATCATGTTATTTTTGAGTAAATTTGTTAAGTTGGATAAATTTTGTTGAAAAAAACCTTTAAAACACCACTTCAGAGTTCCCACCCCCCAGCGCCTGAGTGGTGCTTTAAATCTAAAGGCTGCTTTACATAGTACGACCGATTGTGCGATTTCACAATCGATCGTACCCGCCCCCGTCCTTTATGCGTCACGGGCAAATCGCTGCCCGTGTCGCACAAAGTCAGTAACCCCCGTCACACATACTTACCTCTCGTGCGACCTCGCTGTGGGCGGCGAACGTCCACTTCCTGAAGTGGGAGGGACGTTCGGCGTCACAGCGACGTCACACGGCCGCCGGCCAATAGAAGCGGAGGGGCGGAGATGAGCAGGATGTAAACATCCCGCCCACCTCCTTCCTTCCACATAGAGCCGGCGGCGGCCGCGGGAGGCAGGTGAGCTGGTCATCGTTCCCGTGGTGTCACACGGAGCGGCGTGTGCTACCACGGAAACGATGATCAACCAAATTAAACGATATTATGGAACCTAACGAGCAGTACCCGACTCACGATTTGTGAGCGATACTGCGTCGCTAGGAGGTGTCACACAGGCCGGCATCGCCAGCGATGCCGGATGTGCGTCACAAAAACCGTGACCCCGACGATCTATCGCACGATAGATTGTCTGGTGTAAAGCAGCCTTAAGTCTCCGGCCCCCTGTATTATACTCACCGTCCAACGCTTTCTTCCTTTTTCGGCACCGCTCGATCTCGTGCTCGTCACTTACGACTGGCCAGAAGTCGGAAGTTACATCACAAATGCTTAATTGCTTAATACAAATCTATGAGAGCCAGGATGAGCCCAGAATGAGGCTCTAATAGACATGCATTGATTTTGACCTCCGGCTCCATGAAACACTGGAGCTACCAGCAGGTTACAAAATGCTGAAGACTGACGGGGGAAACAGATGAAGATGGTGGCATGTGAGTATAATACTAGGGCAATGGCTTACATTTAAAGTACCACTCCAATAGTGAAATGAAAAAAAAAACAAAACACCAAAACGCTGGCTTTAAGAAATGTAGACCACCTTTAGCCCAGTTCCAGTGGCTGGCTGCTAAGCTGTGTGTTGTGTAATGCTGACTCACTTCCTGGCTTTGTTGTGTAAGTGAAAACCAGTGGTTAACCTCTTCCTTACCCGGGATGAGTATTGCACCTTAAATCAGATGCATTACCCTGTGGCAACTGAGGTCTCAGGGGCGCCACTTTAGCATCAACCACAGAAGCACCACCATGACTGGCAACAGTGCTACCAAACACAGGAAACAATTGGCCTCCTTTGCCTCTGGTAAGTGCTTTAGTGGGGAAGGAGTTGAGGACATTATGGAGTATATGGCACATCACTTGTTTCAGTCACAGCAGTTAGATGTTATCTCTGGCAACAACACTATCAGTTGGAGTCAGATCTGGGAGAAATATTTTACCTGATCCTACACAACTAAGAAGGATTATTTTGTGACCTTTTTTTTCTTAAAAAACAAAAAACATGAACAGTGTTTTAGTGCGCCGTGTTATTAACTGGGTTGTTGGTTTCTACAAGTCGCCATCTGTTTCTATAGGAATGTCACTTTGACATTACTGTAGCTGTACTTGCTAAAGAGGTTGGATACAGTCCCAGAAAACTTCAGTGTTACATTTTTTCAGGGGAATACATGGGTTTGCAGTAATCCATTCGCAGTGAATTGATTAGTTGCAAATGTTTTTTGTTTTTTTTTACAAAAAAATTGATTAAACTAACCTGGCAAATTTGAATTTCAAAAAAATTCCACTATTGACCAATTAAATAGCATCTAGTTCTTATTATTATAATTCTAAAAAAATTGGAAAAATACCCAGAATGTCTAATATATCTATCTATCTAGAAAAAAAAAAAAAGGCAGTACAAGCAAAAGTGCAGGTATAGGTTGAAGATTACGGGTTGCAATCCATAAAACTATGATACATAAAAATGCAAAGACAGTGGACCGCACTGATGTCACGCTAGGTACGGGGAATTACCAAGCGAATGGTGAAAGGAAAGGGAAGGGAAACCCTGTGTGTAAGGAAGGGGGAGAAGGTGACCCCTGACCAAACCTACTGCTAGCCCCTGGAGTCCCTCACCACATTAGGCCAAAAACACACTTCCGCATAAAAAACGTACGTGTCTCACAATCCGTTTTTCGGGTCCGTGTTCCGTTTTTTAGGGGTGTTTCTCCCGTACGTATGACATCCGTGTGATGGCGTATGCTCTCCGTGTGTACGTATGGAATGTCCGTATTGGCATAAAATACGTACATATGCAATCCGTGTGCCGTCCGTTTTTAGAGGTCCGCATTCTTACCCAAATAACGTTCTTAATCCTTCATCATGAGATCATGGTGTTGTTAATTGGTCAATTTCTGTCCCTCATCGGTGGATAAGGTTTAAAAACATTTCAAATCATTGTTTTTAGGCTCTTCCACTCATTAGACTCCAAAATGTCTCTCTCCAATGAAGCAACCATGTATTTGCTATGGTTGATATCTAGGAGATTTGGGGTTAGGAGACATATGCTTGAATATGAACCACCTGTGGAAAAAAGGATGTGGATCCACCCCTTTGTCAAGCTAAGGAAGACGCATGGCCATTTTAATATTCTTTATGGAGAAATGCGCAAATTTCCACCTAACCTTCAAGCATACTGCCATATAACCATAACGTCCTTTGACAACATCCTTGGCCTTGTGCATCACCAATTGAAACATCAGGACATTTGACAATTTGACAATTGACCTGATAGATTGGAAACAAGTGTTGCTGATGTTTGAATTAAAAACGCACACGGACGATATGTGCTGAACACGGACATGCTACGTGTGCCGTCCATGCAGGCACGGACCCATAGACTTTAGCGGGTCCGTGCCTGCGTGTTGACGGCCAAAAATGGACATGTCGTCCGTGCGGGAAAACGCACACACGTACTTACCACACGGACACACATTCCGTGTAATTTTACGCGTGTGTGCCATCACCCATAGGGTAACATTGGTCAACGTGTCTCCGGTACGTGTAAAAACGTACCAAACACATACCGGAGGCATGGATGTGTGTTGCGGGCCTTAGATAGGTTCCACATCTTTTTGCAAAGCCGGATACCTGACCCTAGGTATCCCTAGGGCTGGACCCTAAATATGGTATGGATGGGATGAGCTCTTTGTCAACCCCACTAAACACTAAAGAAGACACAAGGAGGAGACACAGAGGAAAACGCATGAACTACTTTTTTTTGCGCAGCCAAACGCTGTGACCTTCTATTGCCAGAAACCACACTCGTGACAACTGATTAGCAAATTCCATGCAAAACACAGGTGTATTTATTGCACCATGTGAACATGTGAACAGCAATGTTTTGGCTCAAGAGCAAAATTGACAAAGTCTGACTTGCTCTTGAGCCATAACGTTGCCACCAATAAGTACGCCAGATTATTTTTTTTGCAATTTCCCAAGTCAGCTTTTGTCAAGGCTACCCGCTGTCTTTGGATTTTTATCTGTCCGTCTCTCTGTCTATCTCACTCATATTTATCAGCATTTACCAGTGAAATCATTTTTTTACTCTATGTTCCTTCCCTTGTGATTTCTTTGGTCAGGTATCCGGCACACAGCTGGAGTATGAGTCAGTCAGGATAACATATCACATTCAGAATATCTTCACCCGTCCTCGTCAGCACAAAGTTTACTGGACTTTATGATGAAATATGAGTTACTTCGCTCTAGTTCATGAATCTACTAAATGAATATTATTTAACCTAGAAATACTAGATTTTGCCCCTAGGATAACACCTGGGAAAAAAGATGTGGGAAAGAATTTAAGAAATTAATAAGAACATTAGCACTGTATCCTAATACATATCCTGTTACACTGTTGAAGAAATTCTAGATATTTTAAAAGTAGGTTCCAAGATACTTCAATGTTTTTTAAAAATACAATTAAATACATTAAATTCACACCTCACAACATTTGTATTCTTGTTTATGCAAATGTGGACCCGGGAGGATACTCCCAGGACAGAGGGTCGCAGACTAGGAACGAGACCGGGCATTGTCTGGAGTAAGAATTCCTTTTCTTTATAAACAATTAGGTTGTGGGTGACGTAACGTGGAATACCGAACAGAATAGACTACAAATAAATATACATATGTGGAGCCCCTGGGCTTCAGGTGCCACAGGGTATTACACCACAGGGGTAATATCTATCCTGGGTCAGGAGGAGGTTAAACTGCCGGTGCCTTCACAAAACCCCACCAAACAACAGCAGGTGCTTACTCATAGGGGGTTGGACTAAGGCAGACAGGGTAGCCAGCCATCACGAAGCATGGGACTTCCCCAGTCGCTAGGACAACCACTAGGGGTGGGCCCCACAAGGGGTAGAAGTAGGAGCAACATCACACTTTAGACACACACACACACACACACACACTTTAGGCACAGCTTAGGATAACATCTAGCACTGACAACTGGAGTTAGAGTTCCTCTATTGTCGTGGGCCCATGGCTTGGAGTAGGAGGCTTGGCCCGGGTTCCGGATAGCTACAGAGGGCACTTCACTAACAGACTTTCACGGGCACCGGCAGTGACCGCCAATGGATCCGGGATCGGCTGCAGCCCATCATGGCAGAAAACGGTACTCTGGGGCAGCGCCTGAACTACTGTGACGCCCTGGCTCAACCAGGTGTCGCACACAAATAGGCCCCCACATAACACCATCCCTCACAGGGTTACACCGAGCCAACAAAATCCTGGTCACCCCCCCCAGGTTAGGAAATGCACACCAGTGGGCGGGACCAGGCGGAAGGACAACGTCCACCTAGGGGTCTAGAGAACCCGGGGCGGGAAGTGGAGTAGTGGAAGTGAAGTTGAAGTTGAGTTTGAAGTTGGAGTGGAAGCCGGGGAGAAAAGGCGTCGGGGTCGGAGCCCCGGAGTACTGGCTAGGTGGTATCGGTGGTCCGTGTCTGTCAGGAGACGGGAAGACGGCAGCCGGAGATCCGAGGTGGACCGGGACAGGGTAGGAGCTTGCCGGTACCGACACCGGAGAACCGACCCAGAAACCGTGCACAGAGGGGGTACTTGGACCCTGAAGCAGAGACCGGAACCACTGGCTTTGTTAATTCACCAGTTGAGGACAGGATTATAGGTCCTGTCCCACCCGAAGTCCCAAAAGAGCAGACCAGCAGCCCACCGCAGGGGATAGGGCATCCGCCAGGGCCCCTTTAGATCCCACGGGTCAGCGTCTGCGGGCAAGGCTCCCATCAGTAGTTCTGGGAGCGGACTCCTGTGTTCTATACGGAGAAGTCCAAGGAGAACTAAAAGTAGTGCAGAGGAAAGTGACACAGACCATCACCCCGGGTGAGGGACCAGAAAACACCCGGCCGCGGCGGCTGGCCACTGGCACTTTGGTTTACTGTTGGACTTGTGTGATTCATTTTACTGGGAGTACACCAGCATCCTCTGGTCTGACCGGGCGCGCCGGCCATGCAACTACTATCCTCAGCACAGAGACACTGGGCCCCGGGGCATGCATCCCTACCCATGGAGGGGTCAATATCCAGCTGCTATCCCATCGCTCCCGGGTGCTCCCCAACAGTAGCGGTGGTGCTACATCTCACCACACACCGTGGGTGGCGTCAACAAGTGATCATGGCAATCCCCGTATGTATACGTCCCCCTTTTATTTGAAGTGTCCGCGTGACCCCCGGGTCCGGAAGATCCCTCGAGCCACACTGCGGATCCGGATCCGAGCAGCCCTGCTGCTGGCGTGGGGGCGGCACACTACCTGTGAGTAAAAAGACTTGGAACAACAGCCTCTGCCTCTCCTTTACTGGCGCTATCGCCCAGCGCTGCGGCGCCAACGGGGACAACCACCACCCCCGTCATCCTCCCCGGGGTATTCCTGATCCGCCTGTGGGGAGCGACATCATCCCGGCTGCACTTAACATCCGACGAGAGATCCTGCAGCGGTGTCCCCCATCCCTAGCTGCGTACGACAGGTAGTGTCACGATCACCTTAAAAGACTTTCCTAACCTCCGACAATTTCCATCCTCCCTGCCACCCCCTAACTCTCCTTTCTGTACGCCTTGGGGTAACAGAACCGGGCCAGGCCACCCCGTGATGACGCAGAGAACCTGCACCTCTGGCCCGGCACCGAATAGGTTAAGACACCTGTCCCGGGGGTCACTACACATACACCCGGCTGGATCAATTTGCTGGTCAAGCGACACGTTACAATACCTCAGGAACTACTGCAAACAATTGGAAACCTAAACAATGCTAGCACAAAACCTCCAAACTAAGTAAGGAGTGTAAATATCTGAGTGTACAGCAGGACATGTCTCTGTACCAGCACAATGATTAACAAACTTAACTATTTCACTATTCATCATCTCCCATTCACACATGTGCACAGTACCAGGCAACCCAGGGCCAAACACATTGTTTACAGAAATGCTGCAGTAGATCAAGTTCAGTTCTGTGTAATTGGCTGCAGCATATCTCAACCGGTTTGGCACCAAAACTACTGGGTGTGTACACACTTCCCGCAAGAATAAAAAAAAACATGCATGGGGCCTAAGCTCTGGACTTACGGTACCAAACAATAGATCCAGGGAAATCGGATAGACAGAAGTCCTGGCAGGTTTCAGCATAGCAACGAGTTCATAAGTGACTGACAGTCACCTGGAAAAGATCACCTCAGGAACGGGACAGCAGTCGGGTGGCAGGCCAGCATTACCAGTAATGTTGCTCAGGTTACAGTCCTGTCTCTGGCAATAGTCTCTGATTACCTGGCACTTACCTGAGTGGTTTCTGTTTGCCCAGCACTCAGCAGGCATTCTTTATCAGTTTAGGCACCATAGACCAGCCCATTGAGAGACGGCCTCCACACCTCAGAATCCTTCTGGATTGTTCCACAAACTTCCTGCTTTTGCTCTCTTTCGTTAACCACACAAAGTCCTTCTTCCAGACTAAGTAGACACCTCTCTGGTGGATGGAAAGAGACACTTCAACTGAGACATCAGCACTCTCACACTCTAATCTACTCAGGAACACCTACAAAACACACAAGAAATGCCCACTTTCATGCAGATTTGGGAGTCCCACCCACTTTGTGACCCATTTCAACTACTGAGAGGTCAATGAATTAATACAACGCTGTCTAGTGACAGATAAGCCCTCTGTAATAGACGTTTAACCCCATATTTGTTGCTTCCAATTGTGACCTTGGGTGTGATATTCATGGAGACAGAAAGAAAAAAGGAGGTATGATCATGTTGCATACTTTCAGTCTCACCCTATGTGGGAAACTGAAAAATGGAGTCGGGATGACTGTGTTATATTGTATATACCCTGTAGTGATCGGTCATTCATGAATGGGTAGGTAACATGAGCTGGTTCCCCACTGAGAGCCACTTGCAGTTTATGAATTTCTCTTAGTAGACATAAAAAAACTCGCTATCTAGTTGGTGATGTGACCAAAATCCTGCCCACCTAGCCAGCAATGTCAGTCAAAACCTTGAAGAGCAACTTGGAAGACCTTCTCTAGTGATAAGTGAGCACTAAAATTCTCTAGTGCTTGGTACTCGAATCAAGCAGGTCAGACGCTAGGACGTGTAGCAAGCATAATGAAAGTCAATGGGAAATCAACCCTTTTTCCAGAAAATATCTCTCTATCCCTCCCTTTTTTCTCTCTCTCTTATCTGTGGGTGGGAAGTCCAGCATGTCGAGCTCCAGCAAGACGGAGTGTCTTGAGCACCCTGAGGCTTGATCAAGTATCGAACAGTGCCAAGCATGCTCGCTCATGACTAAATCATGCACCAATAAGCACAATATCTGCTTTAATGGTTTTATTGATTGCCATAATCACATTTCACACCACATTGAGTGAGATATAGCTGTTTGACATAAGGTGACAAGTAGCAACACTTAGGGGTTTAACCCTTCATCAGGCCTAAAGGCTGCTTTACACCTTACGATATCACATACGATATCGTATGCGATCGTACCTGCCCCCATTGTATGTGCGGCACGTTCAATTTGTTGATTGTATTGCACAAACGATTATTTCCCGTCACACGTACTTACCCTTCCATACGACCTCGATGTGGGCGGTGAACATCCACTTCCTGGAGTGGGAGGGACGTTTGGCGTCACAGGGACGTCACGCGTCATCCGGCCAATAGAAGCGGAGGGGCGGAGATGAGCGGGACGTAAACATCCCGCCCACCTTCTTCCTTCCGCATTGCCGGCGGGAGCCGCGGGACGCAGGTAAGATCTGTTCATCGTTCCCGGGGTGTCACACACTGCGATGTGTGGTACCTCGGGAACATTGAACAACCCGACGTGCAATTTTAAGGAAATGAACGACGTGTATGCGATGAACGGTTTTACGCAATCGCACGTAGCTGTCACATGCTACGACACTAACGATGCCGGATGTGCGTCACTTACGACGTGACCCCGCCAACACATCGTTAGATTTGTTGTAGCGTGTAAAGCCCGCTTTAGAGAATCACCAGAATGTCATGGATGACTAATGATGACCTGGGGATGTATTCCTCAATAGTGTACCATAAATGAGTCACCAGGAAGATGAGGACAGCTATGTGGAAAAGATCACGGTCCAGGAGGGTATTCCCCAATATTAGATCATGGAGTGTGACGCTTCCGATGTGGCGATAGAAGTTAGATGGAAAGAATCAATGAAACTATTGAAGCAGATCTTGTGCCTTTCGGTGTACAGTTCCTATAAGTGACTATCAATGATCTATTCTCCTACCAAACAGAATGGTATAAATAAAGAGACGACAAACCATTGGGGAGGCCATGTTCTACTCATTTTTTTGCTTAAAATGTTATTTTCCTACTTTCCTCCTCTAAAACCAGGATGCGTCTTATGGTTCTGTGCGTCTTATAGTCCGAAAAATACAGTAAGACCCCACTGGTGGTGGCCGCAGCATAAAGGGGACAAATCTGGTGAGAGATTCCCTCTAATGATTTTTATATTTAGTTTTACCCTTTTTCCATAAACTGTAATACATGAGGTCACCTTCATACAAAGATAAAATCACACTGATTTGGCTTGTATACTAATAATGTGTTAGGCTAGAAGTGTTTTTAAGGTTAAAATATTTTTTGGCATGAAATTCAAGTGCACTTCCCAATATTTACTTGATACGTTTCTTTTTTTTTCCAGGACCTGATTCGTGACACCAAGGTTTAGAAAAATGATATGTTTTGTCTTCATCAGTTATAAACCTAATACAGAGAATGAACCAGCCTGCGCTCAGCCCGATGGCAAATTGTTTAATTAGCCCGGACAATAGGCACAGGCTCATTATAATGTCTCCTCTATTAGCACATGTTCTAAAAGCCATTACAGCAACTTCAATTACAAAACTGTTTAACCTGTAGGGAAGATAAATGGATTAAAATTGTGTACATAACAACATTCAGTCATATCAGGGGCAAATGGGGGTTTCTAAGCGAGTTGGTGCCCATCGTAAAAATAATCTCATCCCCCTTCATCCTGATTATAATGACATTGTCAAAATTCTACATTTACTACAGCTTTACAAATGAGATGGAGATACCATGTTTTTCCAAAAATAGGACACTGTCTCATACTTTTTTTTGCCCTGAAAAAAGTGCTAGGGCTTATTTTTGGGGTAGGTCTTATTCTTGGGGAAACACGGTTGGGGGTAAGTTTACCCCCCAAAAAATCAGACCCCTCTTTTCCTAGGAGACTGATATGTCATGGACGGGTGCCGCCTCCGCTGCAGCAAAGGGGGCTGCCCGAGGGCGCTCGGGTCCGGGATTGTGTCTGGGGCTCGAGTGGTTACCGGACCCGGGGCTTGTGCAACCGCCCGTCCTCGCAACAGTGAAAAGAGGGAGTATTTACAGGGGAGATAGTTTTTGTCTGTGACGCCACCCGTGGGTCGCGGTGACGGGATGGTGGCACCGCCGCTTCCTCTTGGGGCCAGTGTCCGGGACCGATGGTGTTGGGCCGCAAGGTGGGTTCCCCTCCACGGGTAGGGAAGGTGTAGTCCCGGGGCCCGGGTATAGGTAGGCAGCCGTGCTGGGGTGCCGATGGCAGGTTGGACCAGATAACACCGGTGTACTCACGATTAGGAATAATCCACACAGAGTCTGTACTGTAAACCAAGGCCAGATGCCAGTTGCCGTTGGAGAGGTGTGCTGGTCCCGCACAGTTATTAGCAAGGTAGGGACCCTTCCTCCTGCACTTGTGTCTTGCTATGTGTTGATTAACCCCACTTGGAACGGGAGAAATCCGCTCCCCTGCAGCTTTGTACGCAGAGGGAGCCGTTGCCCGCAAACTTTGACCCGTGGGATTTTAATGGGTTCTTGGCGGACACCCTATCCCCCGCGTTGGGCTGCTGGTTTTCTCTCTCTGGGCTCCTCTCTTCGTAAGCAAGGCCTGGTACCTTGTCCCGCTGGTCAATTAACAAGGGGCCTGAAGCTTGCCTTGTCCTAGGGTCCAGGTACCCCGCCTGTGCACGGCCTCCGGACTGGATTCCCGTTGTCGGTACCTGCGGGCTACAACCCTGCCCCAGTCCATGTCAGGTCTCCCGCAACCAGATCTCCGTCGCCTGTGGCCCTACACTGCCGTCTGCTATCTAGTTGGTTCTTCTGTGGTCCAAGGGTTCCAACAGTGACCACTCAGCTCCTCTGTCAGACTCCTCACTGTTTGACTCTGTCTGATGTTCTACCCCTGTACTTGGCTTGACTGCCAACTCCAACTCTAAACTCCAAACTCTGGTTCCCCACCCATTGTCACTGGTGTGTCCTGGCTGTCATGGGGGGCGACTAGGATTTGTGGCTGGTGTTCTTGTGTGTGGGATGTGGTGTTAATTCCCAAGGAGGAGGCGATTTCTGTACCCGTGGTGGGGGGTGAAGTCATCTGTGACTTCCTGGTTTTGCCAGGGTGTCACACATACTTACCAAACCCCGGATGTCTGCCTGGCTCCCAGTTCCCCTGACATTCTTGGCGGGCGCTCACAACAGGTATGCTTTACAGCAGTCCTTCCCTGCATCAGGCTGACACACTCACACACATCCAATCACACACACAATCACACATCAGATCGCACACACACTCACACATCAGATCGCGCTCACACACACTTACCACATCCGGCGATACGGATTGTTTCCGGACATCAGTGCAGTGGAATGCATGGAGGACTCGGCGATGGAATGCATCGATGCGTTCTATCACAGGTCTTCTATGCATTCCACAATACTGGGTCCCAGGATTCTCTGCCGGCCAGAAGTAATCATTATCGCTGGATGTGGTGAGTGAGTGTGTGTGTGATCTGATGTATGTGGGTGTGTGATCTGATGTGTGTGAGTGCGCAATCTGATTGCGATCTGATGTATGTGAGTGCGCAATCTGACATATATCTGTGATCTGATGTGTGTGAGTGCGCAATCTGACGTGTATGTGCGATCTGATGTGTGTGTGTTCTGCTGCAGGGCCTTGATGTGTTCCACTGCAGGTCCTCCCGTTCAGCATCTGGTGAGATTGATTGTGGGGTCTTCTGTCTTTTTTCTTCTCTCTTTTGGGGGTGTTTGCTTTCTATATTGAAGTGTCCTGGAATATTCTTTAACTTTTTTAGCCGCATAAACACTTCATTATTGAACCGCAACTAGGGCTTATTTTCGGGGTAGGGCTTATTTTTGGAAAAACAGTACTTCTGTTAGATTACAGGGGGTCTAGAGTGTCTTATTTTTTAATATGTGGCATCCATGGTGGTATAGGATGATAAAAGGTCTAATATCGATATCTATTAGTGGCATGTTCTCTAAGGATGGTTTAGGAGTTTATATTAAATCAAGGTCTAATGGGGTTAACACATAAGAATGTAAATATATGTTGTTTAGTTTAGCCTAAAGTAGGGGTAATACTGGGGTTCTAGTGCAGGAATGTGTACCTATAATTTAATTAAGATCAACATAGATCTACAAAGGTCCTGAACTTTTACTGAGATTAAAGCCTAGTTGAGCTCCAAATGATAAAATCTGGTGGCTTTCCTGAAGAATTCAGGGCCACTTTGAAATGCGTTGAAATAAACCAAATTTCATCTGTGCCGCCCAGTACCCGTTACCTTCAGGTCGTCTCAGGAACGGCACATCCTGGGTCCTTCTGGTCACAGGTAGGTTGACTTCTATGGGATTCGTGATGCCACTCTTGGTATTGCGTTTAGTATAGTTGCCAAATCTGGTGACAGGTTCCCTTTAATTCTGATATGAAGACGTCAGCTGCATTCACTATAAGCTCTAAAATAATGATAATTACAGTCAAAACAATCTGTATAAGTTATTTCAGCCTCAAAAAAATCATGGCCACCTCAAGTGTTTTTACGGGCAGGCCAAGAAAGTGCCCTATTTTTATGGACTGTCCGGGAATTTCTGGATGGTTGACAACCCAGATTGACAGCCACATGATGTTGATATCATTGGATTACTTTATAGAGCCTACTGCCTGAAAGATACCACTATCCGCATGTAGGTGGCGCATTGACATCACTGGATTATGTTGACAGTTTTACACGTTATTTTTGCAATTAAAAGGAGAATTTGGGTGCAGTAGTCATCAATGGATAAGAATTAGATGGGTTTAAGATTTTTTATGTGTGAGGGGAACACAAAGTTGAAATTACTATATTTTAAGTGGGTTCACTTGTGGGGACATTCTTACTTTTTACAGGAGGCCATCATGGCCTCTATTGCTTTTTAAGTGGGCACTCAGGGTAATTTATATTTTTTGAAGGTAACACTTATGTGGAATTATTACTTTTAAAAGGGGCACTCAGATATCATGTAAATTTATTAATATAGTGTTCTTAAAAAACAATTGTATGTTATAGTGTATTCTGGTTATTTTTCTTCGTATTTGGTATAAATTATTATTGTAGTTATTTCAAAGTACCAGCATTTAAGGAGTTTTTACTTGGGTTGTGATGCTCCAATTTAAGTTTGGCCCTTAGTGACAGCGTGGTGTCCGGTGTCTCCACTCATGGATGGCAGAAGCAATATAAGTGTAAACTGGAAACAGGTCAGGATTAAGGATGGATGAATAGTGAAATAGTGAAATATTTGGGTTCGGATTATTCGAGCCAAATAATTTCTATTAATCATGTATTCATCATGAATAGCTAACCTAATGCAAGCCAATGGGAAACGCAAATCATTTTCTGGAGGACCTTGGAAGTTGCTCTGGGAGGGTGTAGCAATGCTGAAATGGAGGGAAAGATGGTAAAACTGAATGGGAACAGCATGAGGAAGATGCCTGGATGCATTTCTGACTCACATTTGGTTTCTGGAAATATTATTGACAGAGTATTACGTGGATGAAAGCATGAAAATAACATGTACTAAGATTCCCGTGGCTGTCACATTACTTCCAGAGCCGGTCATTGGATCTCATACATATGTACTACTTCTCCCGCCCACCCTCTCTGCTGGCGTCTGTAATTGGCTGCAGTCAGACTACCAGCGTATTTGATTGCAAGCCCTCCCAGTAGCTGTCTGGGTCCCCTAATAGAGTGTAAAAATAACGAAATAAAAAAATGTCGCAGGGTTCCCTGAATACAGAAACCCAGCAGAGATAAAGCAGATGGCTACAAGCTGCAGCCCACAGCCGTGCATATTATTTTAGCTGTGTATCAAAATAAGAGGGACCCCATGAGGCTTTTTTTTAATTATTTAAATAAATATTTTTTAAAAAAGTGTGCAATCCCCACAATTTTGATACCCAGCCAAGATGAAGCTGACAGCTGGGGGCTGGTGTTTTCAGGCCGGGGAGGCCCATGGTTATAGGCCCTCCAAACCACAAATAATGAAAACAAAGAGGATACTATTACAATTAAAGATCAAAGAAAACCCTCTAAAAATCCTTTGTTAAGTCAAAATTTAAAATTCAATATTATGCAGAACTACTCAAAAATAGTAATAAACAGATCGAAGTCAAGTGAATAGGGTGCAAAGGCACACATCTAATGTGTAGGGAGTGGGGTATCGTAAATGTGGTTTGTGAGACAATAAGAAACCACTAATAATAGGTCACAGGGTACAAGGAAGGAAAAGATAAAGGACAGCCTAAGGCTAACAATGCCCTTCCTGTCATCTACCAGCGGAGATGCACCATAATTTTTTGGGTCCCCCCCAGTCCTCGTCAACTTTCCCTGACCTAACCCTAAATTAGTTGTTGCCAAAGGATGGCACCCGTCACCAATGATATAAACACGCCACAGCTGTCACGAGTCACATAATAAGTATAAGGCATATATATAGTTAGTCTAAATATCCATGGGGAGGTAATACAACCTCAATAATGCAGAACCCTGCAATAAACTGCCAGAGTCTGCATAAATAGACTAATGATTTAAAGACAAACCAGAAAACAATAAATATGCTGTAGACTTAAAGATGATATAAGAACCCAGCAAGAACTTATCTGCTAGGGTCTTCCATGACGGATTTCCAATGCGTTTCCCCCCTTAACTCTGGGGGTTCATCAGGGGACATTCAAAGGACAAAGGTCCATGAACAAAGAGGCCAACTAGTGATATGCTCCTATATCCTGGAACAGACAATGCAGTAACCTAGATGAAGTAGTCCCAAAATTGGGACTGTCTTCTGCCCATAATGTAGTGACGGGGTGACCCAGCAGTCACATGAGAGATGAAAGTAAATTAACAGCCCTCCATTAAGGGGTAATATCTTCCTGAGGATTACTGTACAGAGTTGAAGTGCTAGTCTACTGATTCACAGTATAATGACAAGGCCCTTCACCATCAGTTTTGTGCTTGACTTCCTGACGACATCAAAACATGTTGTTAGTCAATTCCTATCTTCTGATATCCTTGACTTGTCTATGTCCTTGGCAAAGCCATCTTGATAGGCAGTTGTGCTAATGCATACAGGAACAAATTTCAGCTTTCACATCATCTCTGCTTAAGTCTTGTGCACCTATTACCCTTACTGCAGAACCTATGCAGATGGGATGACCAACTCCCATCAAAAACAAGGGTCCAACCACCAAAAAATGATAGCAACTATAGGAACTCTGGACCTCAGATGCATACCTGCCAGGGGCTGTCTGGCAAATTTTGGCCTGGTGGCAATCACAAAGCAGTGGCCCTCAAGTTGCAGCAACCCACCTTTAACCTCCTTATCTCTAGCCCCTACATTAAAGCAACAGAGTTAAAAAATTCAAAATAAAGGTGGCTGGCACATAGATATGGGAACAGAACATAGCTTAGTACATTGATATAAGAGCAGAACTGAGCTTAATGCATAGATACAGGAACAGAATTGAACTTCCCACATAAATACAAGAGCAGAACTTAGTCTACTACATAAATACAGTACTAGAACTAAGTCTACTACATAGATACTTTATGGGAACTGAACCGAGCATACTATATAGTTATGGGACCATAACCGAGCTTACTCCATAAATACAGTTCCAGATCTGAGCTTACTTCATAAATATGGGAACAGAACAGAGCTTAGTACATTGATACAAGAGCAGAACTGAGATTTTTGCATAGATATGGGAAGATAACTGAGCCTACTACATAAGTAGAAGAGCAGAACTTAGTCTACTACATACATACAGTACTAGATCCTTTATAGGAACAGAACTGAGCTTACTACATAAATATAGTACCAGACCTAAGTTTACTACATAGATATGCGAACACAACTGAGCTTACTACATAAATACAGTACCAAAACTGAGCTTACTACATAGATATAGTAACAGAACAAAGCTTACTACATTAATACAGGAACAGGACTGAGCCTACTACTTAAATTTTGAAAAGTGCAAATTATTATTATAGTTTTGCCTAATTTATCCAAAAGTAAGTTATGTATACAAAAAATGAACACTATGCAAAAGTTATATGTGCGGCCCCCGCGACAGCCGACGGGCTGCTCGGACCCGGATCCACAGTGGCTCGAGGGGTCTCCGGATCCGAGGCGGGGTCGCGCGGCTACCTTGGAATAAAAAGGGGGTTTGTTTTGGGTGGTGAATGGGATAATGTTCGTGACGATACCCACGGTGTGTGGTAACATGAGGGACTACCGCTGTCGTTTGGGGGGGAGAGCCCGGGGACGATGGTGTGGCAGCTCGAGATGTTAACCCTTCTGTGGGCAGGGGGAGTGGTGCCCCGGGACTCGGTGATGGATGGAGTGAGGAACCTGTCAGGAGTGAAGGGATATCAGGTACTCACACCGTCCGAAGTCACTGATGCTGACATCAGGTAAAGCAAATTATTGAATGCTCTGTTTCTTTTGGTTGAGCACGCTGGGTCCGTGCCCCCTTGGTGTTGCTGGTTGGTCTGAAGCCTTGTCCCTTGGCACTGTGTGTCTCTCGTATGGATCCCTTTCACTTGGAAGTACTCGGGTCCCGCTCACCTGCGTGGCTAGTGTGACACCCTGGCTGGGCCAGGTAGTCACAAATAGGGCCCCGCAATACACCCTTCACTCACAGGTAACACACAGCCAACCATAAAGCCTAGTCACCCCCCTCAGGGCTTGATAGACACACCAGGGGGCCTAGACAGCCCGGGGCGGGGAAAAGTCAGTTTGAGTTCAGTTTCAGTTTGGAGGGGAGTTCAAGTTGGAGAGGTGTGTGGGCTGGAGCTGTGTGCAGCTCCAGCAGAGGCGAGAACCCAAGTTGAACAGGTGCCAGGGTAGGAGCCCTAGTACCTTTGGCTAGGAGGCAGACGGCGATCTCCATCTGCAGGAGTCGGGAAGACGGCTCGGTGGAACCGAGGTGGACTGGGACATGGTAGTGGCCCGCCGCTACCGACCCAGGGAACCGACTCGGAAACTGGAGCACAAAGGGGGGTACTCAGACCCTGAAGCTAGGTCCAGAAGTGACTGGGGGCTAGCTAATTAACTGATTGCGGCCAGGACTAGAGGTCCTGTCCAACCCAAAGTCCCGACTGAAGGCAACAGCCCACTGAGGGGGATAAAAGGCCACCGCCACGGCTCAGAGATCCCACGGGCCTTCGTCCGCAGGCAAAGGGCTCCTTAGGCGACCACAAGCCAGGAGCGGGCTCCTGAAGTTGCAAGCACAGGCAGTCCACCATCTTACACAGGTACAGGAGAAAGATAGAGACCAGCAGCTGGGTGGGGGAACCAGAACGCAGCCGGCTGCGGGCACTGACCACCATCACCTTGGTTTACCAGAGACTCGTGTGTTTTCTAATAGTGAGTACACCAGCACCCTGTGGTTGCCCATCTCCCTGCATCGCCAAACCCCCAACGGGTCCCGGGGCCACCATCCCTGCCCATGGAGGGGTTAACAACTTGCTGCACAACATCTCCCTCGGGTGCCCCGTAACTGCAGCGGTGGTGTCCAATATCACCACACACCGTGGGTGGCGTCACGAACGCCGTACGGCTCAGCTCGTACATTTACGTCCCACATCCACCATCCCATCACTACCCCTTTTCATTTGAAGTGACCGTGAGGCCCCCGGGTCTGGAGACCCTCGAGCCACCCACAGAAGGGCCGGAACCAAGCAGCTCGGCTGCTGAGAGCAGGGCGGTACACTAGCAGGGTGAGCTTGCTCTTAGGGTTCACGCTTGGGATTTTCTGGATGGTTGTGGGAAGTCCTATCCCCCTTGTTGCACTATTACCCCGATTCTGGAGCGGGTGGAGAACGGTTCTTGAAGACTCCGTTCCCGTCGGGTGAATTACTGGGCTGCATGAAGCTTCTTCTCAGCCTAGGGTCCACGTACCCCGTCGTGCCTTGGCCCCTGCCCGGTTGTAGCACAAGGCAGCCGGCCTGCTCTCTGTAGCAGCACCGTACCCCCTGTCACTACCCCCTGCGACCGGGGTTCCAGCTCCTTCTGGCCAGGCCAATGCCTGGCACCTGGGAAGGGTACAGGAGCCCAGCTCCACAGCGTGACCTGTCCTGTCACCGCTGTCTCACTGCTCAACTACTCAACTACTGACATCTCTGCCCTCCCTCTTCCATCCCTCCATCTGGGTGGCCCTATTCCCCTCAGGCTGCCCAATGGGCGTTTGGTGGGTGTGGTGCAGAGTGTTCCTCAGGATTTATGTACACCTGTTGGTAGCAACACCAAATTGACAGGACCCGTAACCGTAACCAAGGAGGAGCGGGTACCATGCAGAAGGGCAGATTGCACGGCACCCTTGTGACGACCTGATAGGCCAGGGCGTCACATATATAATGAGGCTTGTTTGAACACCACCTTTAAAAAAAAACAAAACAAAAAAAACAACTTTTGGAAACTTTATTTTCGCCATTAAAATATATTCTGATTTAGTTTTAGGATTCACATATGTATGTGTGCATGTCTGCGTATGTGTCTGAGTATAAAATAGTGTATTGTGATGTTTAACAACATTCATATCATTGAAGCACATTTAATAAATCTATAAGCGCTCATACACTTCTGTGTTAGGGATTTCCATTTGTCTTTCCAAGTTTAGGAACAGACAAGTTAAGTTAACCTCCTCGCGCACCTTGATGTACTGTAACTATGTTGCCATAAGTATGTGCTTGTATGCAGCAGGTTCAGGAGCTGAGCCTGCTCCATACTGGGCAGATATCAACTGTGATACATAGCCAGCTACTGCCTGTAACAGCAGTGATCGCAGCTTGCCTTGATTGCTGCTGTTTAAGTATTTAAATGTCCTTGTCAATCGCTAAAATTTGCATTTAGATAGCACGATGGCAAATGCATTAGGCTCTCATCAGCCTCGCTGTGACACAGTTGTGGGTTGCTGATAGGTTGCCATGTGTTGAAGCTATGCTGGTCATTCTGTGAAGCTCGGCCTGCGGTTGGGCCCCTTAAAAGATGTCACAATCAAAATGACAGGACATTATTACACAACACTCAACTGATAGCGAGTGGAGAATGTAACAGCTCTTTGCACCATCCCTATGACAGGAAGCGGAGTGGCAGCAGAGGGAATAAAACTTAATTTTCTCCCTGTAGCCAATTCTTTATCAGTATACTGGCTAACCAGGCTTTAAACACTGGATACTTGCAGATGAACCCCCCATTTCTCGATGTGACAGATTCCCTTTAAGAGATGTCTAGTACACTTGTAGGATTTTTCTCTGATTCCTAAACCACTAATAGGATTTGTATGTTTTGACACTCTTTCTGTTCATCACATTACCACTCCATATGTAGTTTGCACAGAAGCAATCACGTGCCACCCGCTTTTTCTTCTGTTTCTCTTATTATTTCAATTGACAAAAGCAGAAGACAAACGTTGGCACGTGATTGTAAGTAGAGAGAAATACATAGAGAGCAGGGATGTGACGAGTACAGAGAGTGTGAAAACAGCTGAATCCTAAGAGCCCTGGGTGGGGAAGTCATCTATTTAAACCCCCAATGCTCTGATTTCCATAGTGAGTCAATTGCTCTTCTGTCCTGGTATATACCTCTGTACTGTGCTCCTGTTGATTTTTCCTTATTTATCCCATTCTTTGACCTCAGCTTGACATTTGGCTGTTTGTTTTATGATTTACGATATTGTCCCCGACGTGACCACTTGGTTTTGACCTTGCTTGGCGACTCTTCCTCCCTCTGGTTGACTTGTCCTCTGGACGGCAACTGTTCTGGAGAAGCAACCCAGTAGGTCCCTTTGTAAGACCAGATCCCAGTACAGAGGTTAAAAGGTGAAGGTTGAGTTCCTCTAGAACAGTGTTTCTCAACTCCAGTCCTCAAGACCCACCAACAGATCATGTTTTCTGGTTTTCTTCAATCAGGTTTTCAGGATTTCCTTAATGTTGCACAGGTGATGGAATTATTCCCTGTCTAACATTGAGGAAAACCTGAAAACATGATCTGTTGGTGGGTCTTGAGGACTGGAGTTGAGAAACACTGCTCTAGAACATGTCAGATGGAGTGGCTTGTGTCAAGTCTGTTCGAGATAGGCCACAGGCTCAAAAAGCCCTCTGTCGGTCATGACAATGAGTGACTAATCATCTCCTTAGCTATTTCTGACTTAAAATTAGCTACAAGCATTTGCTACCAAGCTCATTCCAGCATTTGTAGCTGTTGGCTAGACATACAACTTTGCAGAATCAGAATTCCAGGAAATCAACTGAAAACTAGTGTTGGTTTTGATCATCTTTATCTCTGCTATGAAATACCCGATAATTTATTTGTTTCTGCTGCTTGATGCGCTCCACGTCTTCAACTAAGCAGTGTCACGTTTCCTATATGTTATTGCTGCAAAATAAAAAATGGTTATGTTAAATAGCACGTCTAGACATGCTTTACACACACACAGAAGAGTGTTTTGCATTAGAGCTATAAACTAATGAATGCCTAGAGAACATTTTTTAATTTGACTTAATTCACAAATTACAAGTTTCAGTTTTCATCATAAAGTAATTAGAAATGAGCATACTCATGAATATGCAGGTTTGCTGGGACCGCTCTCATTAAGCTTCATGAATATGCACTACTTCTCCAGCCCACCCTCTGTGCCAGTGTCTGTGATTGGTTGCAGACTGCTGTACACACCCCACCCTTTGTCTTGGTTTCTGTGATTGGTTGCAGTTAGTTTGCTGTTTGGTAGTGTAAAAATAAATAAATAATTAAAAAAATGGCGTGAGCGCTGGCCATACTGGATTCCACTCCGTTTTTTTTTTTAATTTAAATAAACTATTAAGAAAAAAAACAATGTGGGGTCCCCCCCATTTTTGACAACAAGCCACTGTAAAGCTGACAGCTGGGGACTGGTATTATCAGGGTGGGAAAGCCCATGGTTATTTAGCCCTTCCCAGCCTAAAAATACTAGCCCACAGCCGCCACAGAAGTTGTGCCTCAATTAGATCTGCCAGTTCTGGAACTTTGCCTGGCCCTTCCTGATTGCCCTTGTAATATATGAGATTGATGTCAGCTGTGAATTCTGAAAAATCACAGCTGCCATCAAGCCCTAGGTTAGTAATGGGGAGGCGTCTATGAGACACACCCATTAGTAACCTGTAAGTCAAAAGAAATAAACACACATAAAAATCCTTTATTTGAAATAAAATATACATACTCTTTTCACCCCTTTATTAAGCCCCAAAATAACACTGCAGGTCCGACATAATAAGCACAAAGTCCCACAATGATTCTGGCTCTGCTGTATCCTGAGGCTGCAATGATGGAAAATGTGACCAATCACTAAAGTTTCTGGGGCACATTCATGGCAGCAGGGGACCTGGCTGTGAGAAACGGTGATGTCAGTGAGTTTGCTGGAGGTTACTGAGACCTCCAGTGAACCCGCAGCTGGATAGTCGGACTGCCAGATTGAGGGATATGGCAGCACAGCAGTCAGGCAATCCGGCAGTCAGGTCACTAGAGTTCACACTGAGGGCCCCCACTGCCCTCAGTGAACTCTGTTGAACCTGCTGCTGGATTGCCAGGCTGTGGGATTGTGGGACACAGCCGCAGTGCGGTCTGGCAAAACAGAAGTGGGTTCAACTGAGTTTACTGAGGGTAGCGTAGAGCCCCCAGTGTGAACTCTGGTGACATGAGTGCCTGTGTCATTGTGTCCCGCAATCTGTCAGGTCTTTGGAGTTCACATTGGAGGCTAATTCGCTGCCCTCAGTGAACTCAGTTGAACCTGCTGCCAGATTACCAGACTGTTAGATTATGGGATACTGCGACACTGGAGTTCTGAAATCTGGCAGTGAGTTCAACTAAGTTGACTGAAGGCGGCAGGGAGCAACCAGTGTGAATTCCGGTGACCTGACTGCCAAATTGACTGACTGCTGTGTCGCCATGTCCTGTAATCTAACAATCCGGCAATCTGGCAGCTGATTCAACTGAGTTTATTGAGGGCAGCGAGGAGCCCCCATTGTAAACTCTGGTGACCTGACTGCCAGATTGCCAGACTGCTGTGCCGCAATCTGGCAGTCTGGTAATCCGGCAGTGGGTTTATCAGTGGTCACAGTTGGCACCGTGGAAACTCGGCTGTGACCTCCGGCAAACTCACTGACGCCACCGCTTCTCACCACTGCCATCAGTGAACCCCAGAGTCTACAGTGAGTGGTTGCGTTTTCTATCACTGCAGATTCCAGATGTAGCAAAGCCGGGTTCATCGTGTAAATTATTTCGGACCTGCATGGGTGTTTTGGGGGTTAATAAAGGGGTGAAAGAGGGTGTGTGCATATTTTATTTCAAATAAAGAGTGTTTGTGTTTATTTCTTTTGACTTACAGGGTTAGTAATGAGGGTCTCTCACAGACCACTCCCATTACTAACCTAGAGCTTAATGACAGCTGTTATTTTTCACAAATCACAGCTGACATCAACCCGATATATTACCCTGATTGCCACCACACTAGGGCAATCAGGATGAGCTGGGTAAAGTGTCAGAGTTGGTGCAACTAATGCATGTGCAATTTTGGGGCGGCTGCGGGTTTGTATTTTCAGGCTGGGAGGGGCCAATAATCATGGCCCTTTCCTGCCTGAAAATATCAGCCCTGAGCATTCAGCTTTACTGTGGCTCATTATCAAAAATGGGGATGACACTGGTTTTTTAACCCCCTCCATTTTTTCTAGAAACCACGGTAAAGTGGACCGCTAGGGGTTGCAGCCTGTAGCTGCTGCTTTACCTACACTGGATATCAAATAAAGGGTGGAAGCCCACATTCTTTTTCTTTTTTTCTTTTTTTTTTTTTTTACAGTTGTGCACTGCCCAAGCTCAGCCATGTCAATATGTGACATGCCTGTGATGAGGCCTGAAGTGCCCACACCAGAAAACCTTGCTGATTGGCTGCTCTTCAACCTTTCAACAAGCTTTATTGGGATGATGACAAACCCAAAGAGAAACCAAATGTAACGGTAAAAGTTTGTATTCGGCTCCGAGACCCGACACCCGGTGTTCGTCATGAACGTTGAACTTTACAGTCAGTATTTGCTCATCCATAATCATACGTTTTTATCATTATTCATCTCGCATTAGTCTTTGTTTTATCTATTGCTTTTATCCCTTAATATGACAGCACATGAACATAGGATATATATATATATATATATATATATATATATATATATATAAGATAGAGACTGCATTATTTAGGAGACACATCTCAGTGCAACATTAATGATGTCTAACATCAAATCAGCCTTATTTTATAGATAATGAATCAGTCTTTATTTTTTATATATATATATATATATATATATATATATACAAGGTGGTCCAAAAGTAGGTGGACAGTATGTGTAATAGGGTTATCAAACATGGTGTAAAGTGAAACTGACTCAGTTGCCTTTAGCAACCAATCAGATTCTACTTTTCATTCTTCACAGACTCTTTGGAAAATGAAAGGTGGAATCTGATTGGTTGCTAAGGGCAACTGAGTCAGTTTCACTTTACACCATGTTTGATAACCCTATTACGCATACTGTCCACTTACTTTTGGACTTTTGGACCACTCTGTGTGTATATATATCTATATATTATTCTGTCTGTCTGTCTGTCTGTCTTGCTCCAAAATTGTGCCCTTACACAATCCCATCACACAAAGCTGATTGGCCACTGGGCTCGCCATGGCCCCGCCCCCCGCACGGATTGGCCGCTCGCCCAGGCTCCGCCCCACACGGATTGGCCGGCCACTCGCCCAGGCTCCGCCCCCCCCACACGGATTGGCCTCTCGCCCCGGCACCCTGCACGCATTGGCAACTCGGCCACGCCCCGCCCCCTCACGCAATGCACGCTCACTCTGGCCCCGCCCCCGCACGCATTCCCCGAACCGACACGGAGCCACGACTCCCAGGTGAGTACTGTACCCCTGGGAGCCCACATCAGCGTACGCCGCCAACCCAGCCGACACATACCCTCACATTGCTGGGGTTGCCGCCGTATGCTGGTGTGGGTTCCCGTGCGAGCGGGGGACGGGATACGCTGGTAACCATGGTAGCATAGTTACCAGCGCATCAAGGTCCTGCAGCGGCGGAACATACACACACGCACACACACAACAACACACACACACACACACATCAGATCACACTCGCTCTCACACACACATCACATCGCATCCACACACTCACAACATCCTGGGATATCGCTTGCTTCTCGGCGGCGACACTGTGCAGTGACCTTCCAGGACCTGCCGGAGGATCACATGGCCAGAAGCATGTGGTATCTCCGAATGTTGTGAGTGTGAGCGCGTATGTGCGATTTCGTCAGTGTGTGTGTGAGTGTATGCGATCGGATGTGTGTGAGTGTGTTCTGATGTGTGAGTGTGTGTGTGTGAGTGTATGCTATCAGATCTGTGAGTGTCGGCAGAGGAGCACGGCGTGCTGGGGGAGACTGGGAGGAGAGAGGCTGATCCTGGGGAAGGCTGGGAGGGGGAGGCTGATGCTGGGGGAGGTTGGGAGGAGAGAGGCTGATGCTGGGGTAGGCTGATGCTGGGGTAGGCTGATGCTGGGGGAGGCTGGGAGGGTGTAGGCTGATGCTGGGGGAGGCTGAGAGGAGAGAGGCTGATGCTGGGGGAGGCTGGGAGGAGAGAGGCTGATGCTGGGAGAGGCTGGGAGCAGGGAGGCTGGAAGTAGAGAGGCTGATGCTGGGGGAGGCTGGGAGGGGGAGGCTGATGCTGGGGGAGGCTGGGAGGAGAGGGGCTGATGCTGGAGGAGGCTGGGAGGAGAGAGGCTGATGCTGGCGGAGGCTGGGAGGAGAGAGGCTGATGCTGGGGGAGGCTGGGAGGCGAGAGGCTGATGCTGGGGGAGGCTGGGAGGGGAAGGCTGATGCTGGGGGAGGCTGGGAGGGGGAGGCTGATGCTGGGGGAGGCTGGGAGGAGGGAGGCTGGGAGGGGGGAGGCTGAGAGAAGAGAGGCTGATGCGGGGGGAGGCTGAGGCTGGGAGGAGAGAGGCTGATGCTGGGGACAGAGAGGCTGATGCTGGGGACAGAGAGGCTGATGCTGGGAGGAGAGAGGCCGATGCTGGGAGGAGAGAGGCTGATGCTGGGAGGAGAGAGGCTGTTGCTGGGGGCAGAGAGGCTGATGCTGGTGCAGCATGGGGGATGGAGCACAATGGGGGGTGCGCAGCATGGGGGATGGAGCACAATGGGGAGTGCGCAGCATGGGGGATGGAGCACGTTTGGGAGTGCGCAGCATGGCGGATGGAGCACGTTTGGGAGTGCGCAGCATGGCGGATGGACCACGTTTGGGAGTGCGCAGCATGGCGGATGGACCACGTTTGGGAGTGCGCAGCATGGCGGATGGAGCACATTTGGGAGTGCGCAGCATGGTGGATGGACCACGTTTGGGAGTGCGCAGCATGGCGGATGGAGCACGTTTGGGAGTGCGCAGCATGGCAGATGGAGCACGTTTGGGAGTGCGCAGCATGGCGGATGGAGCACGTTTGGCAGTGCGCAGCATGGGGGATGCGGCACAATGGGGAGTGCGCAGTATGGCGGATGGAGCACGTTTGGGAGTGCGCAGCATGGCGGATGGAGCATGTTTGGGAGTGCGCAGCATGGCAGATGGACCACGTTTGGGAGTGCGGAGCATGGCGGATGGAGCACGTTTGGGAGTGCGCAGCGTGGCGGATGGAGCACGTTTGGGAGTGCGCAGCATGGCGGATGGACCACAATTGGGAGTGCGCAGCATGGCGGATGGAGCACGTTTGGGAGTGCGCAGCATGGCGGATGGAGCACGCTTGGGAGTGCGCAGAATGGGAGATGGAGCACGATGGGGAATGCGCAGCATAGGGGATGGAGCACGATGGGGAGTGCGCAGCATGAGGGATGGAGCACGATGGGGGGTGCGCAGCATGGGGGATGGAGCACGATGGGAGGTGCACACCTCCCCCCAAAACACACACACACACACACACAACACATCACACACACACTGGGAACCACAAACACTGCCCTACACAGACACCCACACACACAGACAACGCTGCACACACACAACACCCAACACACAAACACCGTGGCATACATAAATATACGCACATACCGCACAACACACACATTGCACAAAACATACCTCCCCCCAAAACACACCACACCCGCACAAACCGCGCAACACACACACACAACGCTACAGACACACAGTGCTCCACAAACAACGCAACACAAGCAACACACATACAACACCGCTCTCACCCCCCGCCACACCCAGACAACACCCAGAACATGTACAGCGCCCTACACAAACACTTGGTAACTACACACAACAACATCTATATATATATATATAACAAAAATCATACATGAACTACACAATACGTACATTCTAGAATACCCGATGCGTAGAATCGGGCCACCTTCTAGTATATATATATATATATATATATATATATATATATAGTCATGTCCCTCGTCCTGGCTCCTTCCTGTAATAATCATCCCCATGCTGGCCCCTTCCAGTAATAATATCCCCCACATCTCATATCCATTCATCTATTTATCAGTATATTAATCATTTGCAATACTGATTTCAATATCATAGAAATCAAGCTTGAAGTACTCACATAACACCACTAGGGGGCAGTAGTAATCTTTACAAAGATTAGCTTTAGTAAGAAAAATTAAAAACCCCTTTCTTCTAATGTCATTATTATTTATTGCTCCAGTCCTTATTTAGGAATTAGACTCACCGCTCTATGTTCTCCTTTATTCCTTAAGGATATATATATAAATATACATAATAACAATACTAATACACAGGGCTGTATTTTGCCTTCATGCTGCCCTAGGCACTTTAAGTGGTCGCGCCCCTTATTGACAACGTAAAACTGAGTTTTCGCACACGACATCTGTTTAAGGCAGATCTACTCTGTAAAACACTTTAAGGCTATGTGCGCTTCTAATCGCTGCAGAAAATGTCCGTAGTGAGCGCCGATTCCATGCGCTCTGCCTGCAGCTCCTGCCATAGACAGAGCAGGAGCTGCCGGCAAAGCGCACGGAAGAAGTGACATGTCACTTCTTTTTACGCAGCGCTTCGGCAGTAGCCGAAGCGCTGCGCTCTAAAGCGCCACGTGCGCACGGCCCCTGCACAATCTCCATAGACTGTGCAGGGGACGCAGGACGCATGCAGTTACGCTGCGCTACAAAGCGCAACGTGCGCACATAGCCTAAAAAGTATCAATGAGAAACGAAGGGCACTAACCCCCCCCCCCAATGGGGATAACCACAGGCACATCAAAACATAGCATGAGTATAAAATATTTCCAACACACCGTCCCCACTTATATACTGTGACTGTCACACTGCCCCTAATAAACTACACACTGCCCTCCCTTATAAATTATACCCACCACACCTTCCTCAATTATGAAATATGATCTGCACATTGTCCTCACAGCATGCTGCCCCTCCTCACAGTGTCCCATGCATGCTGCCCCCTCCTCACAGTGTCCCATGCATGCTGCCCCCTCCTCACAATGTCCCATGCATGCTGCCCCCTCCTCACAATGTCCCATGCATGCTGCCCCCTCCTCACAATGTCCCATGCATGTTGCCCCTCCTCACAGTGTCCCATGCATGCTGCCCCCTCCTCACATTGTCCCATGCATACTGCCCCCTCCTCACAATGTCCCATGCATGCTGCCCCCTCCTCAGTGTCCCATGCATGCTGCCCCCTCCTCACAATGTCCCATGCATGCTGCCCCCTCCTCACAATGTCCCATGCATGCTGCCCCTCCTCACAGTGTCCCATGCATGCTGCCCCCTCCTCACAGTGTCCCATGCATGCTGCCCCCTCCTCACAATGTCCCATGCATGCTGCCCCTCCTCACAGTGTCCCATGCATGCTGCCCCCTCCTCACAGTGTCCCATGCATGCTGCCCCCTCCTCACAGTGTCCCATGCATGCTGCCCCCTCCTCACAGTGTCCCATGCATGCTGCCCCCTCCTCACAGTGTCCCATGCATGCTGCCCCCTCCTCACAATGTCCCATGCATGCTGCCCCCTCCTCACAGTGTCCCATGCATGCTGCCCCTTCCTCACAATGTCCCATGCATGCTGCCCCCTCCTCACAATGTCCCATGCATGCTGCCCCCTCCTCACAATGTCCCATGCATGCTGCCCCCTCCTCACAGTGTCCCATGCATGCTGCCCCCTCCTCACAGTGTCCCATGCATGCTGCCCCCTCCTCACAATGTCCCATGCATGCTGCCCCCTCCTCACAATGTCCCATGCATGCTGCCCCTCCTCACAATGTCCCATGCATGCTGCCCCTCCTCACAGTGTCCCATGCATGCTGCCCCCTCCTCACAGTGTCCCATGCATGCTGCCCCCTCCTCACAGTGTCCCATGCATGCTGCCCCCTCCTCACAATGTCCCATGCATGCTGCCCCCTCCTCACAGTGTCCCATGCATGCTGCCCCCTCCTCACAATGTCCCATGCATGCTGCCCCCTCCTCACAATGTCCCATGCATGCTGCCCCCTCCTCACAATGTCCCATGCATGCTGCCCCTCCTCACAGTGTCCCATGCATGCTGCCCCCTCCTCACAGTGTCCCATGCATGCTGCCCCCTCCTCACAATGTCCCATGCATGCTGCCCCCTCCTCACAATGTCCCATGCATGCTGCCCCTCCTCACAATGTCCCATGCATGTTGCCCCTCCTCACAGTGTCCCATGCATGCTGCCCCCTCCTCACAATGTTCCATGCATGCTGCCCCCTCCTCACAATGTCCCATGCATGCTGCCCCCTCCTCAGTGTCCCATGCATGCTGCCCCCTCCTCACAATGTCCCATGCATGCTGCCCCCTCCTCATAATGTCCCATGCATGCTGCCCCCTCCTCACAATGTCCCATGCATGCTGCCCCCTCCTCACAGTGTCCCATGCATGCTGCCCCCTCCTCACAATGTCCCATGCATGCTGCCCCTCCTCACAGTGTCCCATGCATGCTGCCCCCTCCTCACAATGTCCCATGCATGCTGCCCCTCCTCACAATGTCCCATGCATGCTGCTCCCTCCTAACAATGTCCCATGCATGCTGCCGCCTCCTCACAATGTCCCATGCATGCTGCCCCTCCTCACAATGTCCCATGCATGCTGCTCCCTCCGAACAATGTCCCATGCATGCTGCCGCCTCCTCACAATGTCCCATACATGCTGCCCCCTCCTCACAGTGTCCCGTGCATGGTGCCCCCTCCTCACAGTGTCCCGTGCATGCTGCCCCCTCCTCACAGTGTCCCGTGCATGCTGCCCCCTCCTCACAGTGTCCCGTGCATGCTGCCCCTCTCCATGAGCTCTAAATGCTGCCTTCCTCTTTTCCATAATGACACCTCCATGCTGCCCCACTCATCATACTAAGACCACCACACTAGCGCTTATGCTGAGACACCCCCCCCCCCCACACACACACACACTACCCCACTCTTGATATTGACTCCCCCTACATTGTTCCACTCCATACTGAGCCCACACATGCTGCCCCTTCTCCATAATGAGCTCCCAATGCTGCCCCCCTCTTATTCTGAGTCCTTACACTCCCCCCCATCGATATTGTCATTGCTCTATCCCTCAGCCCTTGTCCTCTGTCTCTAGCATTGGCCCCTCTCTCCCATTCCCCCAGCAGCAGCCTCTCTCCCCCCGCCTCCAGCAGCAGCCTCTTCCCCAGCATCAGCCTCTCTCCCCCCAGCCTCCCCCAGCATCAGCCTCTCTCCCCCCAGCCTCCCCCAGCATGAGCCTCCTCCAGCATCAGCCTCTCTCCTCCCAGCCTCCCCCAGCATGAGCCTCCTCCAGCATCAGCCTCTCTCCTCCCAGCCTCCCCCAGCATGAGCCTCCTCCAGCACCAGCCTCTCTCCTCCCAGCCTCCCCCAGCATGAGCCTCCTCCAGCATCAGCCTCTCTCCTCCCAGCCTCCCCCAGCATGAGCCTCCTCCAGCATCAGCCTCTCTCCTCCCAGCCTCCCCCAGCATGAGCCTCCTCCAGCATCAGCCTCTCTCCTCCCAGCCTCCCCCAGCATGAGCCTCCTCCAGCATCAGCCTCTCTCCTCCCAGCCTCCCCCAGCATCAGCCTCTCTCCTCCCAGCCTCCCCCAGCATCAGCCTCCCTGCTCCCAGCATCAGCCTCCCTCTTCCCAGCCTCCCCCAGCATCAGCCTCCCTCCTCCCAGCCCCCCTCCTCCAAGCCTCCCCCAGCATCAGCCTCCCAGCCTCCCTGAGTATCAGCCTCCCTCCTCCAAGCCTCCCCCTCCCAGCCTCCCCCAGCATCAGCCTCTCTCCCCCAGCCTCCCACAGCATCAGCCTCTCTCCCCCAGCCTCCCACAGCATCAGCCTCCCTCCTCCCAGCCTCCCCCAGCATCAGCCTCCCTCCTCCAGGCCTCCCCCAGCATCAGCCTCCCTCCTCCCAGCCTCCCCCAGCATCAGCCTCCCTTCTTCCAGCCTCCCCCAGCATCAGCCTCCCTTTTCCCAGCCTCCCCCAGCATCAGCCTCCCTCAGCATCAGCCTCCCCCAGCATCAGCCTCCCAGCCTCCCCCAGCATCAGCCTCCCGCCTCCCCCAGCATCAGCCTCTCTCCTCCCAGCCTCCCTCCTCCCAGCCTCCCCCAGCATCAGTCTCCCTCCTCCCCCAGCATCAGCCTCTCTCCTCCCAGCCTCACCCAGCATCAGCCTCTCGCCTCCCCCATTATCAGCCTCTCTCCTCCCAGCCTCCCTCAGCATCAGCCTCTCTCCTCCCAGCCTCCCACAGCATCAGCCTCTCTCCTCCCAGCCTCCCACAGCATCAGCCTCTCTCCTCCCAGCCTCCCACAGCATCAGCCTCCCTCCTCCCAGCCTCCCCCAGCATCAGCCTCCCTCCTCCCAGCCTCCCCCAGCATCAGCTTCCCTCCTCCCAGCCTCCCCCAGCATCAGCCTCCCTCCTCCCAGCTTCCCCCAGCAGCAGCCTCCCTCCTCCCAGCCTCCCCCAGCATCAGCCTCCCTCCTCCCAGCCTCCCCCAGCATCAGCCTCCCTCCTCCCAGCCTCCCCCAGCATCAGCCTCCCTCCTCCCAGCCTCCCCCAGCATCAGTCTCCCTCCTCCCAGCCTCCCCCAGCATCAGTCTCCCTTCTCCCAGCCTCCCCCAGCATCAGCCTCCCTTCTCCCAGCCTCCCCCAGCATCAGCCTCCCTCCTCATCAGCCTCCCTCTCCCCCTCCAAGCCTCCCCAAGCATCAGCCTCCCTCCTCCCAGCCTCCCTCAGCATCAGCCTCCCTCCTCCAAGCCTCACCTTCCCCCTCCCAGCCTCCCCCAGCATCAGCCTCTCTCCTCCCAGCCTCCCCCAGCCTCAGCCTCCCTCCTCCCAGCCTCCCCCAGCCTCAGCCTCCCTCCTCCCAGCCTCCCCCAGCCTCAGCCTCCCTCCTCCCAGCCTCCCCCAGCCTCAGCCTCCCTCCTCCCAGCCTCCCCCAGCATTAGCCTCCCTCCTCCCAGCCTCCCCCAGCATCAGCCTTCCTCCTCCCAGCCTCCCCCAGCATCAGCCTCCCTCCTCCCTCAGCATCAGCCTCCCTCCTCCAAGCCTCCCTCAGCATCAGCTTCCCTCCTCCAAGCCTCACCCTCCCAGCTTCCCCCAGCATCAGCCTCTCTCCTCCCAGCCTCCCCCAGCATCAGCTTCCCCCAGCCTCAGCCTCCCTCCTCCCCCAGCCTCAGCCTCCCTCCTCAGCCAGCCTCAGCCTCCCTCCTCCCTCAGCATCAGCCTCCCTCCTCCAAGCCTCCCTCAGCATCAGCTTCCCTCCTCCAAGCCTCACCCTCCCAGCCTCCCCCAGCATCAGCCTCTCTCCTCCCAGCCTCCCCCAGCATCAGCCTCCCCCAGCCTCAGCCTCCCTCCTCCCCCAGCCTCAGCCTCCCTCCTCCCCCAGCCTCAGCCTCCCTCCTCCCTCAGCCTCCCTCCTCCAAGTCTCCCTCAGCATCAGCTTCCCTCCTCCAAGCCTCCCCCTCCCAGCCTCCCCCAGCATCAGCCTCCCTCAGCATCAGCCTCCCTCAGCATCAGCCTCCCCCAGAATCAGCCTCTCTTCTCCCAGCCTCCCCCCCAGCTTCAGCCTCTCTCTCCCCCCAGCCTCAGCCTCTCTCTCCCCCCAGCCTCCCCCCCAGCCTCAGTCTCTCTCCCCCCAGCCTCTCTCTCTTCTCAGACTTCCCCCAGCCTCAGCCTCTTTCTCTTCCCAGCCTCTCTCTCTTCCCAGCCTCCCCCCAGCCTCAGCCTCTCTCTCTTCCCAGCCTCCCCCCAGCCTCAGCCTCTCTCTTCCCAGCCTCCCCCCAGTCTCAGTCTCTCTCTCTTCCCAGCCTCAGTCTCTCTCTCTCTTCCCAGCCTCCCCTCAGCCTCTCTCTTCCCAGCCTCTCTCTTCCCAGCCTCAGCCTCTCTCTCTCTTCCCAGCCTCCCCCCAGCCTCTCTCTCTTCCCAGCCTCCCCCAGCCTCAGCCTCTCTCCCCCCAGCCTCCCCTTGCATGATTACAGTGGACAAAAAGAGGCATCGCAATTTGCAACGATCATCAACTAACCTGTAAGGAGCCCATACATTCTAGGCTCTGCCTCTGCCTTACCTGCTCCTGTGCTCGCCGTCCTGCTCTGGCTGGCTCCTCTCCTGGGTTGCTCCAGCTGCAGACGCGTCCTCCTCCGCGGCGTGTGTCATCTGCAGGATTGGACGCTGCAGCACGGGGCAGTGAGCTGACTGTCGCGCCCGCGCGCCTCTGACCCCGGAAGTGCAGGCCATGGAACTTCCGGGGTTAGTCAGCTCACTATGCCTGGCGCCCGCCATGTATTTAAATAGACAGCAGAAGTGCGCCTGTCCTCCCTCCTAACCCCCCCCCTTACCCCCCCCGGAACACAGCCGAGTGTAACGGAGGGAGGGACGGGTGGCGGGGATGTAAAAAAAAAAAAATAATTTATATATATTTTTTTTTTTTTTTTTTGCTGCCAGAAAGTGCCGCCCCCCCGCAACGTGCCGCCCTAGGCACGGGACCACGGGTGCCTAGTGGCAAATACGGCCCTGCTAATACATACAACTCAGCATGGGCACTGAGCTCTTATAGCTGCCAGTAATAACGATGTATAGAAATTGCAGCACAATACAAGTATAAGGGCTAAGAAATGGCCCAGTCAGGTGAGGCACCGGATTAATAGAAAAGAAGAAAAAAAAATAATTCTGCTCTCTTTTTACGTTTTACATTGACTTAAAGACAATATAAACCTTTGTACAGAATCTTATTTTATTGTTCATTTGCTTTCTATAATTAAAATGAAAGATTTAATCTCTCCTAAAAAAACAAAGTATTGCCTATCAGTAGAATGGAGGATAAGTTGCTGATCGTTGAGGGTCTACCTGCTGAGAATCCCAACAATCCCAAGATGACGCTTTACAAACCCCAATCATAGCCTAGTTCTTAATCGTGCACGCCCTCCTCTCCATACATTGCATTAATTGTCTATGGAACTATAGAGTACAGTGCTGGCAGTTCCATAGACAATGAATTGAGCCAAGGTCGAGCAAGAACACCTCCGCTTTATTCAAGATGAATGCTGAGAAATACAGACAATTACTTATCCATCATGTACGCCATCAAGGAGGCGTCTGATTGGGTCCAAATTTATTCTGCAGCAGAACACCAACCCCAAATTTACTGTCAATATCGTTAATATCTATCTTCAGTATAAAGAAGTTCATGTAACCCTGGACGTTATGATATGGCCCAACAGAGCCCTGATCTCAACAGCATTGTGTCCAGGGTCATCAGAGAGGGGCCGCCAGTCATAGCTCTGGTTTCAGCTAAATGTACGTCCTTGGACATATATTCAGGACATATATTCAGTTAAAATGTATTGTAATGCAGAAAGCCACTGGTTAAGAAGAATTTGTTTTTTCTATTTTGAGAAGATCATCAGGATGGGGAACATTATTAAACACAAGATCCTGGATGGAGGATATTATTTAAGGAAGGGACCAGGTTGGGGGACAATATTACTGGAAGGGGCCAGGATGGGGAACATTATTACAGGAAGGGGCCAAGATAGGGAACATTATTAAAAAAATGGGCCAGGATAGAGAATATTATTATAAGGAGGGGTCCAGGATGTGGGCCATTATTAAAGGAAGGGGACCAGAATGGGGACATTTCTAAAGGAAGAGGACCAAGTTAGGGAACATTATTAATGAAAGGGGCCAGGATGGGGGACATTATTACAGGAAGGGGCCAAGATAGGGAACATTATTAAAAAAATGGGCCAGGATAGAGAATATTATTATAAGGAGGGGTCCAGGATGTGGGCCATTATTAAAGGAAGGGGACCAGAATGGGGACATTTCTAAAGGAAGAGGACCAAGTTAGGGAACATTATTAATGAAAGGGGCCAGGATGGGGGACATTATTACAGGAAGGGGCCAAGATAGGGAACATTATTAAAAAAATGGGCCAGGATAGAGAATATTATTATAAGGAGGGGTCCAGGATGTGGGCCATTATTAAAGGAAGGGGACCAGAATGGGGACATTTCTAAAGGAAGAGGACCAAGTTAGGGAACATTATTAAAGAAAGAGGCCAGGATAGGGAGTATTATTACAGGAAGGGGCCCAGGTTGGGGGCCATTATTAAAGAAAGGGACCCAGGATGGGGGACATTATTAATGGAAGGGGACATTAATAAAGGAAGGGGCCCAAGATAGGAGACATTATTAAAATTTGGGGGTCAAGATAGGGGACATTATTAAAGGAAGGGGCCAGGATAGGGAATATTATTACAGGAAGGGGCCCAGGATGGAGGCCATTATTAAAGAAAGAGTCCCAGGATGGGGGAGATTATTAAAGAAAGGGGCTCAGGATGGGAGACATTATTAAAAGAAGGGGCCAGGATAGGGAGTATTATTACAGGAAGGGGCCCAGGTTGGAGGCCATTATTAAAGAAAGGGACCCATGATGGGGGACATTATTAAAGGAAGGGGACATTAATAAAGGAAGGGGCCCAAGATAGGAGATATTATTAAAATTTGGGGCTCAAGATAGGGGATATTATTAAAGGAAGGGGCTCAAGATAGGGGACATTATTACAGGAAGGGGCCAGGATAGAGAATATTATTACAGGAAGCGGCCTAGGAAGTGGGCCATCATTAAAGAAAGGGGACCAGGATGGGGTCGTTACTAAAGGAAGGGTACATTATCAAAGGAAGGGTCCCAAGATAGGGGGATACTATTAAAGGAAGGGGCTCAAGATAAGGGACATTATTAAAGGAAAGGGGGCCAGGATTGAGAACATTATTAAAGGGAGGGCCCAGGATGGGCAACATTATTAAAGGAAGGGGCCCAAGATAGGGGACATAATTAAAGGAAGGGGCCCAGGGTGGGGGACATTATTAAAGTTTGGGGCCCTGGATAGGGGACATTATTAAAGGAAGGAGCCCAGTATGGGGGGTATTATTAAAGGAAGTAGCTTAGTATGGAGGACATTATTACAGGACGGGGTCAGGGCAGAGGACATTATTGCAGGATGAAGGCCAACAATGGAGACATAATTACTGTATGTTGGCCAAAATAAGGGACACACATGGTCACATGGTTTATGGTGGCAAGTGAAGTACATAATTACTGCATGAGACAAAATGGGAGTTATTATTGCTACTGTAATGCATTATAACCTATATTATAGGATACTGTTTTCCATGAGGGTGAACAAAAGGGAGGTCCTGTTATTATGCTGGGTAGCACTATGTTGCTTTTTTTTTTCTTTGACAAAGTGTAGATGTGGGAGGAAAAAGTGGGGAATGTGTTCTAGAAGTGATCAGCCATAGATGAGTAAGGTCTGGTCATGATGTGGTGGTATTTATTCCTTTGTGCTGTGCATGGTGATGCCTAGTTCTCGTTGACTGTCAGTCATTGCAGCTGCGCTGGCCACACCCTTGTGACTGAAAGCTGAAGGCTTCCGGGAGGAATAAATTCATTTCCTCCTGACAGCGGGCCTCTCTTCAGTAAGCTATTACCTGATTGGAGAATGTTAGACTGTGCAGGGACATACCGCTAACTATTTATTCATTCATTTGAAGGAGGAATAACAGAGGAATGACACAACACAATTTATAAGAAAAGATTACACAAAATTGTTAAATTATCGAGAATAAAGATATTTACTAAAAAAGTCATGTGTGTAGAGATGACATGATCTCTTTATAGAGGACTTGGCAGCTCTCCTGACATGTCTGCTTTGGTCAATACTTTATTCCACATGAATAGAAAAAAAATCACTAGAATCTTTTCTTAGAACACATTATGCCTTCCCTCTGTTATTCTTCCTGGGATTACTGTGAGGATTATATTTCATGGCGCATTATAGGATGAGCCCCTACTGCTGTAAGAAAAATTAGAATATAATCCAGTACAAGCTGGAGCAGAAGGGAACTGAAGAACAACAAAACCGGATTTGGATTTTCATTTCTTCCTATTGCTAATATTACTCCTTTTGAAGTTTTAGATATCCAGTATATTACATGTTAGAAATTTTAGTTAAACTTTTCAACCAGCGCTGCTGTGTGCTGGTGCTCGCTGCGGGCGGTGAGGCACTGGCCATTCTGAAGATGTCTGCAGTGCGGGCTTCAAAAAAATGGTCTCTGGAGTATGCGCATGCGCAGATTAGAGCTTGAGCCGAGAGCTCCAACTACAAATATCAAACAGACTGATCCGCACATCCAACAAATGTGAACAAGGTACTAGCTGAAAAAACATTACAACTATAAAATATATACAGCTGCACACTAAAATGCTAACAATGAAAAAGGAAAACTCTAGTATTGCTTTACAGCTATAGGAATATTTGAAAAAAAGAGACACTTAGCTTATCTTTTGGCCAATGCATGTGAGCCCGGTCACCACGGCAAAGTGGGTCTCTAGTGTGCAGCTGTATATATTTTGTAGTTGTAATGTTTTTTCAGCTAGCACCTTGCTCACATTTGTTGGATGTGCGGATCAGTCTTTTTGATATTTGTAGTATGTCTTTTTCTGATTCAGCACTCCGCCCTAAAACCAGGCTGTGTCCATTACCATTCATAGCAGGAGTCTAGCTGTCCAGACATGGAGATTTTAACTCAGACAGTGACATTTTTTCCCAGGCATGGAGTTTTTTTCCAGGTAGTGGCATTAGGTTAGGTTCCTGGTTTACAGAGATGCACCTTGCCGTGGTGACCGGGCTCACATGCATTGGCCAATACATAAGCTAAGTGTCTCTTTTTTCAAATATTCCTATAGCTGTAAAGCAATACTAGAGAGCTCCAACTATGCACGCACCGACCCTGGGTGCCATTATTTGAAGCTCTTACAGCTTACATCCTCAGAATGGCCTGTGCCTCACCGCCTGCCGCACAGAGCAGCGCTGACCGCCGCACAGGGCTGCACACAGTAGGGCTGCTCGCCGCACAGAGCTGCACAGAGCGGCACAGAGCTGGGTTTCCCGCCGCACAGAGCTGCACAGAGCAGGGCCACACAGAGCAGCGCTGCTCGCTACAGAAATCAGCGCCCGCGGCACAGCATTGCCCTGTTTTCTGTGACCCCTCTCCACCACCCCCCGGTGAGCTACATTTGGATTTTAAGACGCACCCTTCACTGGTTACTCCCAGTGCTCTTCATCGCACTTGGAGTAATCAATTCCAATGAGTGCACTACCGCATTTTGATGCCAAACTTGCTTCATTCATAAGGTTACCACTGCCCCTCCTGGAAAAAATGGTACAAAAAAAAAAAACTTGGCACACTAAAATGAATATAAGGACTTTATTATACAGGCAATCAAAATTATGTAACGTTTCAACCCCTATATTTGGGTCTTCATCAGACACAATAGATTCTTGTATGCCTTTAAGATGGTGACACTGTCAAAATCACCGTGACATTTATAGATAAATCAGATTGCTGTTCTGTATAGATATAATGGCATAGTATAGCAAAGCGTCTTACACGCAGGGAGGCACCCTCTATAGATCCCAAGGTGATTTTGACAGTGTCACCATCTTAAAGCATATTCTTATACAAGAATCTATTGTGTCTGATGAAGACCCAAATATAGGGATAGAAACATTACAAATTTTACATTTTTTGTATTGCCTGTATAGTAAAGTGTAGCGCCCCTTAAGGCCTCAGGGTGCTACAAGGTTCTGCATCCCCACAAGGATGCAGGGCCTACCCCCTTAGAGATCCAGAGATCCAGTGCCGGTAACACCAAAAACCCAGGTAATCCCAGTTTTTCCCGAACAATCCCCCATACAATGGTACTTAGCTAGGGTCGAACCAATGGATGGCCGCCTAGAGGTGGAGCCAAACCAGTCCACTAGTTGACCAGGTGGGAGAGGCGGACTGAGGACAGAGTAGTGAGAAGGAGACAGTAGTCGGTAGAGTGTGGGGTGTGAAGGTGGACGTGAAGTGACGGTCTGACGCGGGTTAACGGTGACCTGGTACCCAGGAGAAGTGGTTGCCGGTGAAGTACGGTGGAGTACTCCCGGAACTACGCACCGAGGGGGTACAGGACCCTAGGACAGGAAAGAGCTCCAAGCCGACCTGTTAAACCCTGCACAGCAAGGGGACCATCAAGGACCTTGCTGACCCTAAGAATCCGAAGACTCAGTAGCAAAGGGAGAGCCAGGGACAGGACCAGAGACTCCATCCCCATAGGGTTCACGCTAACGTCAGGCAAACAGAAGTGGACAAACCACCAGACAGGGACCCCAGTTGCTCTACGCCACGGGACCCATTTACCAAAGACAGGTGCAGGGGAAGAAGGTACCAGAGAACCAAACTGGCTCTGGAACGAAGGGGACCTGGAGGGTAAACCAGCCGGCCTTGGGCAACCAGTTGTTACCGGCCAGCCGTGAGTAAAACCAGTTGCACTGAACTTTGGTGTGGACTCCCTTCTTCTAGCACCCGTCACAACACTTATCCACTGGGTCCCGGCCCTGCTTGCGGAGGGCCTACCATCCAAGCTGCAAATAACACCAGCCCCAGTAGTGGCATTCTGCAGTGGCGGCTCCATACCGCTAGCCGCAACAGCGCAAGTGGCGTCATATATGAACACTAACCTAATCCCTTGTAAATACATCCCCATTACAAAAAGGGCCCAGAGCACGGAACCGGGCAGCGACCACCACCGTGACATTCCCCCAAGAGAGACCTTGCCTGGGACCGAGTACCCCATATCCCTAGGTGTTAGAAAAGTCCTTATACTGTATTTTATTTGGTATGCCAAGTTTTGTTTTTTTTTTCATTTTTTTTCTAATGACGGGTTTGAACCCTTCTTGAGCACCCATAATTCCACGTGTGCCATAAACCTTACTCTACTAGAAAAAATGTTGGCACAATGCTTATGCACAACATCCTGTGGCGACACAGGTCTCAGGGAACAGAACTTATACGAGACAACTCACCTGTGAATTAGTTCCTTACAACATGATAACGAAAACCCTTAAGTGAGACAAAATCTCCAATTATACATTTTTGTAAACACAAATGTTAGTGTAACGCCCTGGAAAACTAGGTAGATGTACACATAGGCCCTCGCATAACACTGATCCCACAAAGGGTTAAATCAGCCAACCTGAAACCCTAGTCACCCCCCTCAGGAAAGGACAGGCACACCAGTGAACGCCCACCAAAGGGTCTGGAGAACCCGGGGCGGGAAAAACAGTGAGATAAGTCTAGAGTCAAGTGCAGAGTGGAGTGGAGGAGGCGAGCTCAGGCAGTCAAGGCCTGAACTGCAAGCTGACAGGTGCCAGGGTCGGAGCCCTGACACCTTGGCTAGGTGGCAGACAGTAGCCAGTGCCAGCAGGAGACGGGAAGATGGCTGTCGGAGATCCGAGGTGGATCGGGACAGGGTTGCAGCCCGCCGATGCCGACACCAGAGAATCGACCCGGAAACTGTGCACAGAGTGGGTACTTAGACCCTGAAGCCAGGACCGGCACCAACGGCCTAGCTAATTAACCAATTGAGGGCAGGATTTTAGGTCCTATCCCAACCTAAGTCCCAAAAAGTAGACAACCACCCACAGAGAGGGATAGGGCAACCGCCAGGGCCCATAGATCCCAAGGGTCAGCGTCAGACGGGCACGGCTCCCAACCGAAGGACTGGGAGCGGACTCCCCGTGTTACACACCGGGAAGTCTATCTTAGAGCAACACGAAGTGCAGAGGAGAAAGGCATTGACTACTAGCCCGGGTGTGGGACGTGATACACCCGTCTGCGGCAGCCGGCCACCATCACCTTGGTTTACCACAGGACTTGTGTGCTTTATTCGACCGTGAGTAACACCCCCGGCCTGACCGGGTGCGCTGGCCCCTACAATCACCATCCTCAGCATAGAGACACTGGGCCCCAGGACATCCATCCCTACCCACGGAGGGGTTAACATCCAGCTGCCCGCCCAACGTCCCCGGGAGCCCCCGCAACGGCAGCGGTGGTGCTACATCTCACCACACACCGTGGGTGGCGTCACAGACATTTTACAACCAATCCCGTATAAATACGTTCCCTTTTATTCGGAGTGTCCGTGTGACCCCTGGGTCCGGAAAACCCCTTGAGCCGTACCGTAGATCCAGATCCTAGCAGCACCCGCTGCTGGCACGGGGGCGGCACACCCCGAAACCTGGCGTTACGAACAAGATTCTTACCAATTCACTTACCCAGTAAAAGTGCGCCTTGTTCTGGACTGTCAGCGGTGCTCCGCTGCAAAAACTTTGAAAACCGCCATCTTTGCCACCATTTTTAGGCGCGAAAAACACCAGGACTCTGCCATCTTCCGTTCCTGGACACCACCTCGAGAGGATGTCTGACCGGTTCGGCAACCCAAAGATGGAAGGATTTGACGCGGGACTGCCGACTGGGTGGAAGCCCAGACAGAACCGATGTGCCGAAGAATCCAGGCCCAGGCTAATTTTCTACTAATCACCATCCTCAGCATAGAGATGTGATGCCCCGGACTAGTCGGGTCATCCCAGGTAGTCACACACAACACCACACCCCCCTCCCAGTTAGGTAACATTAGTAGAGTTGATATAAACCTATAAGAATACAGCCAATACACAAATAGTTATGATAAAATTCAGGTTTTATTAATGAATAAAAAATATTAAAAGTGCAAAAGCACAAAGTGGCACGACAGAGGACAAAGAATTAGACACATAGGCATATATGAGTATAAAAATATTAGTCTCTCCACAAAAAAATATATATAGATGGTAAGAACATTTATATATATATGTATATGTGTGAGGGAGCCCAAGATCAAAATTTATGTATAAGCCAAGTGGCAAAAAATAGCACAATTTATTGTACAAGAGATGATATTAATAATATGGAAAAAATAAAATATTATATAAAGTGTATAAAGGGTATAAATATATAAAAAAAGAGGCTATTGCACAGTGAATAAAGTGCAAAGCTAGTGCAAAAACATGTAAAAAAAATATATATATACACTTATCAAAGAAATGTGTAAATAGTAAATCCAAGTGGAATTTCCATAATCAAACGCTTGCACAAGTGCTAAGAGGTAGGGCTACCATAGACATAATATTCAATCATGAACACATACCAAGTATAATGGAGGTAGAAAGCCGTGAATATCGGCGCATAAAGTCAAATGACAAGGAGATGTTAGAAGGGGTTACCTGCGGTCATGTCCTGCTGCCGTGCCGACGCCAAACCAACACGTGTTTCGGCACGTGGCCTTCGTCAGGGAGGTGTGGTGTCGGACGGCAGGAGGGGGCCCATATATACTGACATCCACCAATCGGTGTTTGAGTGCGGGATATAATTATCGGGCGCATGCAGACAGGCCGGGCACGTAGCGCGCAATCATGAAGGACGTCACCCGGGAGGCGGAGCCGATGACGCGAGCGGCCGAGAACCACATGATAAACACATGGTCTCGGGCGATCACATGATCGGGTCCGAACACGGGGGATAAAGACGCCCCCACGATGACGCGCGCCGAGCAGGCCAGCGCATGCGCACATCCCAGTGGAGATCCATATGATAGGTGAGAATAGGAAACGGGGGCAAGAACTGTAGATGACTAAAAAGAAGGACATAAATGAAGGTGAATATGTGAGTTGTATACATGAAGGTGCAATTATAAAGGTGTATGCAAAAAATATATAAAATGTATATGTGTAAAAAAATAATAAAGTGATCAGTGAAACGTAAATAGAGTGTTTCTACAAACATACACCTATCAAGTGCATAAACTGTGCATGTATACCTTGCATATCTATAGAGAGACATACACATACATATATATATATACAGTTAGGTCCAGAAATATTTGGACAGTGACACAAGTTTTGTTATTTTAGCTGTTTACAAAAACATGTTCAGAAATACAATTATATATATAATATGGGCTGAAAGTGCACACTCCCAGCTGCAATATGAGAGTTTTCACATCCAAATCGGAGAAAGGGTTTAGGAATCATAGCTCTGTAATGCATAGCCTCCTCTTTTTCAAGGGACCAAAAGTAATTGGACAAGGAACTCTAAGGGCTGCAATTAACTCTGAAGGCATCTCCCTCGTTAACCTGTAATCAGTGAAGTAGTTAAAAGGTCTGGGGTTGATTACAGGTGTGTGGTTTTGCATTTGGAAGCTGTTGCTGTGACCAGACAACATGCGGTCTAAGGAACTCTCAATTGAGTTGAAGCAGAACATCCTGAGGCTGAAAAAAAAGAAAAAATCCATCAGAGAGATAGCAGACATGCTTGGAGTAGCAAAATCAACAGTCGGGTACATTCTGATAAAAAATGAATTGACTGGTGAGCTTGGGAACTCAAAAAGGCCTGGGCGTCCACGTATGACAACAGTGGTGGATGATCGCCGCATACTTTCTTTGGTGAAGAAGAACCCGTTCACAACATCAACTGAAGTCCAGAACACTCTCAGTGAAGTAGGTGTATCTGTCTCTAAGTCAACAGTAAAGAGAAGACTCCATGAAAGTAAATACAAAGGGTTCACATCTAGATGCAAACCATTCATCAATTCCAAAAATAGACAGGCCAGAGTTAAATTTGCTGAAAAACACCTCATGAAGCCAGCTCAGTTCTGGAAAAGTATTCTATGGACAGATGAGACCAAGATAAACCTGTACCAGAATGATGGGAAGAAAAACGTTTGGAGAAGAAAGGGAACGGCACATGATCCAAGGCACACCACATCCTCTGTAAAACATGGTGGAGGCAACGTGATGGCATGGGTATGCATGGCTTTCAATGGCACTGGGTCACTTGTGTTTATTGATGACATAACAGCAGACAAGAGTAGCCGGATGAATTCTGAAGTGCACCGGGATATACTTTCAGCCCAGATTCAGCTAAATGCCGCAAAGTTGATCGGACGGCGCTTCATAGTACAGATGGACAATGACCCCAAGCATACAGCCAAAGCTACCCAGGAGTTCATGAGTGCAAAAAAGTGGAACATTCTGCAATGGCCAAGTCAATCACCAGATCTTAACCCAATTGAGCATGCATTTCACTTGCTCAAATCCAGACTTAAGACGGAAAGACCCACAAACAAGCAAGACCTGAAGGCTGCGGCTGTAAAGGCCTGGCAAAGCATTAAGAAGGAGGAAACCCAGCGTTTGGTGATGTCCATGGGTTCCAGACTTAAGGCAGTGATTGCCTCCAAAGGATTCGCAACAAAATATTGAAAATAAAAATATTTTGTTTGGGTTTTGTTTATTTGTCCAATTACTTTTGACCTCCTAAAATGTGGAGTGTTTGTAAAGAAATGTGTACAATTCCTACAATTTCTATCAGATATTTTTGTTCAAACCTTCAAATTAAACGTTACAATCTGCAGTTGAATTCTGTTGTAGAGGTTTCATTTCAAATCCAATGTGGTGGCATGCAGAGCCCAACTCGCGAAAATTGTGTCACTGTCCAAATATTTCTGGACCTAACTGTATATATATACACACATACACATATACATACATAAATACATATACACATAAACATAAAAAATATAATATATTAAATATGAGTAATGTGAATCCTCTTCATAATTTCCCGTATTCTTCACTTTTCCCATTATCATCTCATCCTTAGGATTACATCAAATCAGATGGAAAAGGCCAAATTAGAGTCAACATCAGATAAGTAAACCGTCAAAGGTAAGACTAGAAGATAAAATAAAATAGAATAAATATATCATATATAAACACATCAGACACCACAAAAAAATATAATATAAAATATAGACAATGTGGCCAATATAAAATTCAATGAGGATATCAATAAATATAAAGATAAAAACACTGATGCACAGAAGGGATCAACCCATAAAATATATACACCATTATGTTAAGAGTTAAGGAAGGGGGCAAAACTCAAAACATCATTCAACCCTTTGGGGTGTACGGTATCCAGGGTCCAAATCCATTTACACTCTTGTTGAGCCAATCTCCACATTATATTACCGCCCCGAATTCCAGAGATGATATGATCGATACCAATTATCCCTAGTAGAGAAGCATCACAATTGTGATGCTCCTTAAAATGTCTGGGTATTGATTTCAATGCGTTCAGATCAGTTTCAGTCTGTGCTAATTTAATATCCCGAACATGCTCGCGGATGCGGACTTTCATTTCCCGGCTTGTCAGGCCACATAAATCAGTGGGCATGGGCATGTCGCATAATATGTGACTGCTTTTGTTGAGCAAGTAATATTGTGTGTGATCACATATTTTTTGGTGCCTGTAGAATCGAAAAACTCGGTCGCCGTATCCACATTCGGGCAGGCTACACATTTGCCACATGGCTTGCAACCCCATTTCGGGGGCGGGATGGAAGGGAAAAAATTCTTCTGGGCTGGTTGATAGTGACTAGACACCAGATGATCACCTAAATTCCGACTACGTCTCGCGGTCATGCTGGGGTATGATTTAATGTATTGTTTTATAATTGGATCTGTTAGAAGGATTGGCCAGAATTTTTCAAGACATTTTTTCATAGTGAACCAGTGTGAATGGTACCTGGTGATAAATCTCACCTGGTCTGTCTCTGTATGTTTCTGAGGCGTATAAAGAAGGTCATGTCTCTTAGAGTTCTTTGCTCTTATATAGGCCGTATTGATTGATTTGTTGCTATATCCACGGTTTTGGAATCTCCGTCTCAAATCGGAGGCTTGATATTCAAAATCATCTTCTGTAGAGCATACTATTTTTATACGAAGAAACTGTCCCGTAGGAATGCCATTAAACATTTGGGACGGATGGGATGACTTGGCATGGAGTAGAGAATTAACTGATGTCGCCTTACGATGGATGTCGGTCTGTAGAAAATTGAATGAATCACGTTTAATCTTGACATCCAAGAATTCGATCGTAGTCATATCATACTTGTAAGTCAAACGTAGATTGAGTTGATTCATATTCAAACAGTCAAAAAAACTTTTTAATTAAGCGGCAGAGCCCCTCCAAATCAAAAAAATATCGTCAATGAAGCGCGTCCAGAATATGACGCGCTCCATTGACACCTGAGATTCATCAGAAAAAAGCTCCCTCTCCCACAGCCCCAGGAACAAATTTGCATAAGTTGGTGCGCAAGCCGCGCCCATTGCGGTCCCCTGGAGCTGCAGGAAGAAGGAGCCATTAAAAGTAAAAAAATTATGATGTAATGTGAATCTCAGGCGATCAAGAATGAAGTTGCCCTGCCGCGGGTCCATATTGCTCATTCTCAGAAATACTGAGGCGGCATGTATGCCCTCCTCATGTCTGATACTCGTATATAATGCCTCCACGTCACATGTTACTAGAAGCATCCCTTCCTCCACATGCAGACCATCAATTTTTCGTAAGAAATCTGAGGTATCTTGTAAATACGATGGTAGATTTACAACCAGAGACTTGAGTTGGCTATCAATGTACTTACAGACATTGTCCGTTAAGCCACCTATTCCCAAGATGATAGGACGTCCGGGAGGATTTGTTGAATTTTTATGTACTTTAGGTAAAAAGTATAATGTGGGGATAACAGGATCCACCACAGTTAAAGCTTGTACTAGTTTCTGGTTGATAATTCCTTCCGTATATGCCTCATCCAATAAACAGTCAAGAGATTTTTTGAAAGCAGACAATGGATTAAATGTTAATCTCTTATAACAAGCAGTGTCCCTGAGCTGTCTATAGGCCTCTGTCTCATACATAGTGCGGGGCCAGATCACTATATTCCCACCCTTGTCAGCCGGTTTGAACAGTACGTCCGACAGTTTTTTAAAATTGTTTAGACTCTGTCTTTCAACATTAGATAAATTGTCTCTATGTATAGCTGTAGGAATTTTCTCAAGTTCCTTAGAGACAGATTTAACAAAGACGTCAACTGTTGGGCAAACTGACAAGGGCGGGAATCTAGTAGATCTGGGGCGGATGGAAGATGGTATTTTACCCAGAGAATCAGAGACATGCTCCTCAGAAAGTTCTTCCAAAATACGAATCGCTGTCCTTTCCATTACATTAGTAGAGTTGAGCGCGGTTCGTGGTTCTTCAGTTCGCGGTTCGAGTGATTTTGGGGGCTGTTCTAGATCGAACTAGAACTCGAGCTTTTTGCTAAAAGTTCGTTAGCTCGAGTTACGTTCGAGAACGGTTCTATCAGCAAAAAGCCAAGCTAATTACTAGCTGGCTTTTCGCTGTAATAGTGTAAGTCACTCTGTAATTCACACTATTATGAAATTTCAGCGTATAGTGTGCGGGGACTGCGCGTTCAGATCACTGCTGCTTGATCGCCATTTTTTTTTTTCTTCCTTCCCTAAGCGCGCGTGTAGTGGAGCGGGCCAGCATGTCAGCCAATCCCAGACACACACACAGCTAAGTGGACTTTTTGCCAGACAAGCAAGGGCATGTGTCATAGGCTGTCCATGTCACATGTCCTTGCATTATAAATATGGCAATTTTCCCGTCTGGACGACATTATCTGCCTTCTGTGTCTGGGTGACAGTCACCGCTGACGCAGCTCCTGCCGCCGATCCTGCTGTGTACGCTCTACACACAGCGCTCTACAGATTAGGGATAGAAGTTTAATTCAGCCCTTTTCAGGGCTCATTTCATCTGGCTCAGAGCCATAGGTGACAGTCAGGTCCGTGGAAACAGTTTTTAACAGCTACAGATAACAGCGTCTGTGTAGCTAAGCTCTGGGACTTCCTTGCTGCATTTCACCATTAGGAGGGATAGAAAGTGAGACTTCCTTTCCTCTACACTGACCCACAACCCGGCCACTGTACCCTCCTGCCCTTTTTAGCAAAGCCATTTTAATTGCAGAGTGCTGCCAGTTAGTGCCATCCATAGAGTGGCTGCTGTCCTCCATTATTGTGGCACTTGTGCCAAGCAAGTCCCACCACCTCTGCATTCTCCCCTCCTGCACATTTTTGCAAAGACATTTTAATTGAAAAGAGTGCTGCCAGTTAGTGGAATCCTAAAAGTGGCTGTTGGACTTCATTAGTGTCCCACTGATGCCAAGCTATTTCCAGCACCTCTGCATTGCACCCTCAAGCTCATTTTTACTAAGCCATTATAATAGCAAACACTGAGAAAACTTAGTGGCATCCTAAAAGTGGCTGTTGGACTTCAGTAGTGTCCCACTGGTACCAAGCTATTTCCAGCACCTCTGCATTGCACCCTCAAGCTCATTTTTACTAAGCCATTATAATAGCAAACACTGAGAAAACTTAGTGGCATCCTAAAAGTGGCTGTTGGACTGCATTAGTGTCCCACTGGTGCCAAGCTATTTCCAGCACCTCTGCATTGCACCCTCAAGCTCATTTTTACTAAGCCATTATAATAGCAAACACTGAGGAAACTTAGTGGCATCCTAAAAGTGGCTGTTGGACTTCAATAGTGTCCCACTGGTGCCAAGCTATTTCCAGCACCTCTGCATTGCACCCTCAAGCTCAGTTTTACTAAGCCATTATAATAGCAAACAGTGAGGAAACTTAGTGGCATCCTAAAAGTGGCTGTTGGACTTCATTAGTGTCCCACTGGTGCCAAGCTATTTCCAGCACCTTTGCAATGCACCCTCAAGCTCATTTTTACTAATCCATTATAATTGTAAACACAGAGGAAACTTAGTGGCATCCTAAAAGTGGTTGTTGGACTTCATTAGTGTCCCACTGGTGCCAAGCTATTTCCAGCACCTCTGCATTGCACCCTCAAGCTCATTTTTACTAAGCCATTATAATAGCAAACACTGAGAAAACTTAGTGGCATCCTAAAAGTGGTTGTTGGACTTCATTAGTGTCCCACTGGTGCCAAGCTATTTCCAGCACCTCTGCATTGCACCCTCAAGCTCATTTTACTAAGCCATTATAATAGCAAACACTGAGGAAACTTCGTGGCATCCTAAAAGTGGCTGTTGGACTTCAGTAGTGTCCCACTGGTGCCAAGCTATTTCCAGAACCTCTGCATTGCACCCTCAAGCTCATTTTTACTAAGCCATTATAATAGCAAACACTGAGAAAACTTAGTGGCATCCTAAAAGTGGCTGTTGGACTTCATTAGTGTCCCACTGGTGCCAAGCTATTTCCAGCACCTCTGCATTGCACCCTCAAGCTCATTTTTACTAAGCCATTATAATAGCAAACAGTGAGGAAACAGCAAACAGTGAGGAAACTGGCATCCAAAAAGTGGCTGTTGGACTTCATTAGTGTCCCACTGGGGCCAAGCTATTTCCAGCACCTTTGCATTGCACCCTCAAGCTCATTTTTACTAATCCATTATAATTGTAAACACAGAGGAAACTTAGTGGCATCCTAAAAGTGGCTGTTGGACTTCATTAGTGTCCCACTGGTGCCAAGTTATTTCCAGCACCTCTGCATTGCACCCTCAAGCTCATTTTTACTAAGCCATTATAATAGCAAACACAGAGGAAACTTAGTGGCATCCTAAAAGTGGCTGTTGGACTTCATTAGTGTCCCACTGGTGCCAAGTTATTTCCAGCACCTCTGCATTGCACCCTCAAGCTCATTTTTACTAAGCCATTATAATAGCAAACACTGAGGAAACTTAGTGGCATCCTAAAAGTGGCTGTTGGACTTCAATAGTGTCCCACTGGTGCCAAGCTATTTCCAGCACCTCTGCATTGCACCCTCAAGCTCAGTTTTACTAAGCCATTATAATAGCAAACAGTGAGGAAACTTAGTGGCATCCTAAAAGTGGCTGTTGGACTTCATTAGTGTCCCACTGGTGCCAAGCTATTTCCAGCACCTTTGCAATGCACCCTCAAGCTCATTTTTACTAATCCATTATAATTGTAAACACAGAGGAAACTTAGTGGCATCCTAAAAGTGGCTGTTGGACTTCATTAGTGTCCCACTGGTGCCAAGTTATTTCCAGCACCTCTGCATTGCACCCTCAAGCTCATTTTTACTAAGCCATTATAATAGCAAACACTGAGGAAATTTAGTGGCATCCTAAAAGTGGCTGTTGGACTTCAGTAGTGTCCCACTGGTGCCAAGCTATTTCCAGCACCTCTGCATTGCATCCTCAAGCTCATTTTTACTAAGCCATTATAATAGCAAACACTGAGGAAACTTAGTGGCATCCTAAAAGTGGCTGTTGGACTTCAGTAGTGTCCCACTGGTGCCAAGCTATTTCCAGCACCTCTGCATTGCACCCTCAAGCTCATTTTTACTAAGCCATTATAATAGCAAACACTGAGAAAACTTAGTGGCATCCTAAAAGTGGTTGTTGGACTTCATTAGTGTCCCACTGGTGCCAAGCTATTTCCAGCACCTCTGCATTGCACCCTCAAGCTCATTTTACTAAGCCATTATAATAGCAAACACTGAGGAAACTTCGTGGCATCCTAAAAGTGGCTGTTGGACTTCAGTAGTGTCCCACTGGTGCCAAGCTATTTCCAGAACCTCTGCATTGCACCCTCAAGCTCATTTTTACTAAGCCATTATAATAGCAAACACTGAGAAAACTTAGTGGCATCCTAAAAGTGGCTGTTGGACTTCATTAGTGTCCCACTGGTGCCAAGCTATTTCCAGCACCTCTGCATTGCACCCTCAAGCTCATTTTTACTAAGCTATTATAATAGCAAACACTGAGGAAACTTAGTGGCATCCTAAAAGTGGCTGTTGGACTTCATTAGTGTCCCACTGGTGCCAAGCTATTTCCAGCACCTCTGCATTGCACCCTCAAGCTCATTTTTACTAAGCCATTATAATAGCAAACAGTGAGGAAACAGCAAACAGTGAGGAAACTGGCATCCAAAAAGTGGCTGTTGGACTTCATTAGTGTCCCACTGGGGCCAAGCTATTTCCAGCACCTTTGCATTGCACCCTCAAGCTCATTTTTACTAATCCATTATAATTGTAAACACAGAGGAAACTTAGTGGCATCCTAAAAGTGGCTGTTGGACTTCATTAGTGTCCCACTGGTGCCAAGTTATTTCCAGCACCTCTGCATTGCACCCTCAAGCTCATTTTTACTAAGCCATTATAATAGCAAACACTGAGGAAATTTAGTGGCATCCTAAAAGTGGCTGTTGGACTTCAGTAGTGTCCCACTGGTGCGAAGCTATTTCCAGCACCTCTGCATTGCACCCTCAAGCTCATTTTTACTAAGCTATTATAATTGCAAACTGTGCTGCCAGTTTAAGGGCCATAGTTGCATTGTCAGTGATAGTCTGTGTTGTTTCTTCAGCTGTCAATAAAGCTAGATCACCTCTGCAATCTACACCACCTCTCAATTTTTACTACCACATTTTAAGTGGACAATCTTGTTGCAATCAAAATGAGTGGCAAAATGACAGATGCTGGTGGAAAGGGGAACAGGCGTGTTGGAAAAGGAAAAAAAGTTTGTGTCCATGGGGAAGGTGGCAAAGCTCCATTAACATCTGCTGAAGATAGGCCATCTTCCAGCAAAAGTAAGATGTCTACTACTTTCCGTGGACAATCCGATCTGCTCCCTTTTTTACGGACACAAAGAACTGGAACAAAGGTAGATGATGCTCAAAAAAAGAACATGCTTGAATGGATCTTAAGTGGTCCAACAAGTGCCCTCTCCTCCACCCCAACTACCGCATAAAAAAAAAACCAGTCCTCTGAGTTGTCATCCCAATCACACTTGCTTTCTCCCAGCTCTCAAGTCTCCATCTGCCGTGCACAGTATGGTGGAACAGAGATGGCTGAGTCTGTAGAGCTGTTCAGTCACACTATAGCATGGGAATCAGAGGTCTGCTCCCAAGCTACAGTGAGTACAGACCAGGAAATGGTCTGCAGTGATGCCCAGAACCTTTGTGACTCAGATTCAGGCCATGATGACCAAGTTTCCGAGCATAATGTTGACCCTTATTCACAAACTGTAACACCTGTTGTTATAGACAATGAGGAACATACTGATGACGAAGAGACGCAGATACCAGATTGGGATGACAACTTAAATATTCAGTCAGGGCAGGAAGAGGCTCGATCTGAGGGTGAGGGGCGTGCAAACACAACGCTTGATGAGGAAGTTCTAGATCCCACCTACTGTCAACCCACAGTCAGGCACTCGAGGAGGTCAACAGAGGCGGTGGACGAGGATGCAACTGACGACAGAGTTACCTTGCGCCTTCCTGGACAGAGGAGGAGTACTGGTAGCAGGTCTACAACTGCATCCTCAGCCACCACTCTGCCTCTGAGCACTAGTCGGGGGGGCTCAGCAGGTCGCATGTCCTCTAAGCCTTGCCTAGCCTGTCCTTTTTTGACCTTGCAAAGGATCGCCCAAATCATGTGATCTGTAAAATTTGTCGGGAATCTGTTAGTAGAGGCAAAAACCTCAGCAGTTTGACAACTTCTTCCATGAATCGTCACATGAATAAATATCATATGTCCCAGTGGGAAGCTCACCGTGCTGCAATGCGGCCTAGCGGAGTGGACCATCCAACGCCTGCCCCTTCCAGTGCATCCGCGCGCTCTTCATCTTCTAGGACTGTGGGGACAGCTGTCACACCTGGTTTTCCACGCACAACTTCCACCACTGTAACTGCAACAGGCAGTTTGCTTGGTAGGTCATCAGTTGCTTTGGCAGGGGAAACAAGTGCGTGTGTACAGCTCTCTCAGAAATCGATAGCACCAACGTTGTATGCAGGCAACATCATGTCTACGCCTGCACTTTCCTCACAAACCTGCATTTTTCCAGAGACACCCTACTCACCACCGTCTACACACAGCAGCCAGATCTCTGTCCCTCAGATGTGGACAAAGAAAAGGCCATTTCCTGCGACCCATGACAAAGCTAAGAGGTTGACTTTATCCCTCTGTAAGCTCTTGGCTACCGAAATGCTGCCTTTCCGCCTGGTGGACACACAGGATTTTAGAGACCTTATGTCTGTCGCTGTGCCCCAGTACCAGATGCCCAGTCGCCACTACTTCTCTAAGAAAGGTGTGCCTGCGCTACACCAGCATGTCGCACACAACATCACCCCTTCCTTGAGAAACTCTGTGTGTGAACGGGTGCATTTCACCACCGATACTTGGACCAGTAAGCATGGACAGGGATGTTACATGTTGCTGACTGGGAATTGGGTAACTATGGTGATAGATGGTGAAGGGTCTGCTGCACAAGTCTTGCCGTCCCTACGACTAGTGTGTCAATCCTCTGTCTGTCCAAGTTCCTCCACTGCTTCTGTCTCCTCAACATCGTCTGGGTCCTCCACCTCCACCCCAAGCCTGCCTGATCAGGCCACCAGCGTTGTAACTGCAAAGAAGGAATCACGCACCCCTCATTACTATGCTGGCAGCAGAGCGCAATGGCATCAGGCGGTCTTTATCTTGAAATGTCTTGGAAATAAGAGTCACACAGCGGCTGAGTTGTGGGCAGCTCTGGAGACTGAGTTTGGTAAATGGTTGTCTCCACTCAACCTGCAGCCTGGTAAGGCTGTGTGCGACAATGCTGCAAACCTGGGTGCGGCCCTTCGCCTGGGCAAGGTGACACACGGGCCTGTGGTGCCCTGGACTAGCCAGGTCGTCACAAGTAACACACACGCCCCGCCACCCCCTAGACAGTTACATTAGCCAGACACAAAACCCTTGTTAAACCAAAAAAGGACATAGAACTCCATGTTCATCATTTTTTACTCATAGCATACCTCACCATATTTGCACTAACAACCAAAAAATTGAGTTTGCAAACACTATTTGTTATGCTTAATCAAAATAGTATTTTTATTTATCAATTCATCACATCAAAAGATTATAATACAATAATTGTAGCAAAAATTCATTTTGTTCATAGAATGCTGGTACAGACAGATTAATTAAAAAGCACCCTACCCCATAAAACCAAAGAAAACACAGACTGGTGCAGTGTAGTGTGATAGATAAAAATCAAGGCAAGCTTATTGCACAGTTGTCTAGACCGATGGGCACACAGGAGGTTAAATGTGTGACATCTACCACAAAGATAATAACATAAAGTGCTAGTGCAACATTACAACAAGGGGGGAATCAGCCGATCATATATTAGAGGGAATTATAGAGCCCTGTATATATATACAGCCAGGTGGAAATTCCCAATCCATCTATTATATCAATACCTGGCAGAAAATTAGTAAAAATACCTTTCGGGCAATATAACACCAGATGTCAAATATACTAAATATGATCAGCCGCCCCTAAGAGTAGTGGGAGGCCATCACAGTGGATAAATAATGGATGAGCAAACCCCAAGGGTCAAAACACACACCGCCCAGCACCTCAACGCGCGTTTCGCCACCGCTTCGTCAGGCCGTTGGTGGTGGCTGTATACCCTCACGGTGTGGGCGGTTGTCTTCTGTCGGGACATGGTTGTTGGGGAACCCCTGGGGTTTCTGTCACACTCGGATTTGACTGTTGACGGCGGCTCCAAGCCTAGTCGGGGTCCGATGGCCCTGCCTGTGTGTGCTAGCTTCACTTCGCTCCCCGGTCGGTACCGGCGGGCCACCGCCCGCCCCCGGTCCTACGGTTCCGCGTTGATCCACCACTCCTGCAGACGGCCACCACCGTCTGCCAACCTTGTTGTCAGTGCCTGGGCCACAAACCCAGACACTCTCCACTTGACTCCTCTCACTTCAACCTCCTGGACTAAACTGCTCCTTTTCCCGCCTCCAGGCCTGTGAACTCCTCGGTGGGTGGGGCCAACCGCCTGGCTCCGCCCCACCTGGTGTGGACATCAGACCCTGGAGGGAGGCAACAAGGGTTTTGTTTGACTGATGTAGACTATCCAGGGGAGGGTGTGTGTGTGTGTGTGTGTGTGTTGTGTTTGTGACTACTTGGCTAGTCCAGGGCATCACAGAAGGGACAACAACATCACCAACGTCCAGACGTTCATCATCACCAAGGCGGCAGGCATGGGACCATGGGGGACAGGGATCAACAAGGGCGCATGGTAGCAGGCAAAATGTTGAGGAAGGTGCAGGAGAACATGAAGAAATGGAGGAAGAACTGTCCATGGACATGGAAGACTCAGGGGATGAGGGAGACCTTGGTCAAATTTCAGTTGAAAGAGGTTGGGGGGAGATGTCAGAGGAAGAAAGAACGGTTAGCACCTCTATGCCACAAACACAGCATGGCTGCGCAAGACACATGAGCGTCTTCTTGCTGCACTACCTCCAACATGACCCTTGTATTGTCAAAATTAGAAGTGATGATGAGTACAAGTCCAAATTTTGTGACAAAATTCCAGCCATAGAAAGGGACGCACGTATGCAGGAGTATCAGCAAAAGCTGTTACTCGATCTTAGCTCGGCTTTTCCACCAAACAACCGTGGTGCACGGAGTGAATCTCCCAGTTGTAACTTCACAAACATGGGACGGTCTCGTCATCTTCAACAGTCTACCCGTACAAGTAGCACCGTATCTGGTGCTGGTAACAGCGATTTTATTGAATCTTTTCATAATTTTTTTAGACCATCCTTTGCAAGGCCACCAGAGACAACAAGTCTGACACAGTCAACGGCTGGAGAGGATGATACAGGAGTATCTCCAAATGAACATCGATGCCATGACTTTGCAAATGGAGCCTTGCTCATTTTGGGCTTCAAATCTCTAAAACTGGCCAGAGCTCTGAACTTACGCCTTGGAGATCTTGTCGTGTCCAGCTGCCAGCGTTATCTCTGAACGTATCTTCAGTGCTGCTGGGTGTGTGCTGACAGATAAGCGCACGCGTCTGCCAGTGACAATGTGGACAGATTAATGTTCATCAAAATGAACAAGTCATGGATCCACAAGGAATTTACTACCCCTGTGTCATCCTGGGGAGAGTAAATGCTTGTGTATTTTGAATGTGCTTGATGCAAATCTACCTGTGAAGTGTACGACTGGGGCACAAGTGCTGCCACTGAAGGGGTTAGTGTCTGTGTGGCACAATTTTTGGAAAAAAGGGAGACTCCGCTTGGAGTAACCCTTGCTGTGTTTTTAAACAGGATCCAAGATGAACAAGTCATGGTTCAGCAAAGACTTTGCTACCTACCCCGGTGTCATCCTGGGGAGAGTAAATTCTTGTGGATTTGGAATGTGCTTGATGCAAATCTACCTGTGAAGTGTACAACTGGGGCACAAGTGCGTCCACTGAAGGGGTGTCTGTGTGGCCCAATTTTTGGAAAAAAGGGAGGCTCTGCTTTGAGTCACCTTGCGGTGTTTTACATCATTTTAGAAGGGCATGCCATGCCTATATCTGTGTCTCGTCCTCTTTTTCCTCGTAATGCTGTTTTGTTTTCGCATGAGAATTTGTTCTTGTCACTTTCCCATGTGTTTGTGTTGTCTTGTGAGCTGTTTGTCACCTTTTGGACACCTTTGAGGGTGTTTTTCTAGGTGTTTTTATGCGTTTGTGATTGCCTCCTATTGTTTCCTATGGGTTCGTGCGGTTCGCCGAACCGGTTCGCTGAACCGAACTCGAACTAGACCTCCGTTCGACGAACCAAGCTCGAGCCAAACCGCGACCGGTTCGCTCATCTCTAAACATTAGCCAACCTAAAAACCTTGTCACCACCCTCCAGGTTTGATGTCCACACCAGGGGGGCAGAGCCAGGTGGTTGGCTCTGCCTACCGAGGAGTTCACAGGCTTGGAGGCGGGAAAACAGACACTTGTTCAAGTGCAAGTGGAGAGCAGTCAAGGTCACGGGCAGTCATGTGTTCGTGCCCTGATAAGAGACTACCAGGTGGCTGGGTTGTAGCCCAGTCGCCATTGGCAAGGAGGCAGACGGTGGTGGCTGACTGCAGGAGACCGGGAATACGACCGGTGGAACTGTAAGGGACCGGGACGTAGTGGCCCGCCGGAACCGAACCGGGGAACCAACTGGATACCGCAGCACCAGGCAGGGTACTCAGACCCAGTACAAAGCCCTGAACCGACAGGGCCGAGTCGAATCAACTGATTGCGGACTGGACTTAAGGACCTATCCCACACAAGTCCCTTTAGAAGACAACAGCCCAACCATACAGAGTAAAGCCACCGCCAAGGCATAGAGACCCAAAGGGCCAGCGTCTGCGGGCAAACGGGCTCCTACGGCATATACAAGTCGGGGAGCGGACTACCGGTGTCTAGGCATAGGAGTTAAACATTTACATACAGAGGTGCAGGAGAAAGGCGGAAACCACCAACCTATTCTGGGAGAAGCTGCAGCCGGCTGCGGGCCCCGTTCATCACTCCGTTTGGTTTACCAGAGACTCCAGTGTTTAGTGTCAGAGTGAGTACACCAGTGCCATCAGGCACCGCACCGCACTGCACCGCAACACTTCACCCTGCGCCACGGCCCTCGCCTACCGGGCCCCGGGACCAACACCCCCTACCCACGGAGGGGTCAACACCTAGCTGCGCCATTACACTGCTCCCAGGAGCCCCCTCATACCTTCACCGCAGCGGTGGTGTCTAAAATCACCACAACCCGTGGGTGGCGTCACAAACTAACATCCAAAACCAAACCACCACGAACCCGGTCGTGGAACTCACCACCCAAATCCCCGCGTGTACTGCCAACTCCCTTGCAGAGCGACGTGACCCCCGGGTCCGTGAGAGGCTCGAGCCACCACCCAGTGTACGAGCACGGATCCGAGCGGCTCGGCGGTCGCAGCCGAGCCCGCGGGGCGGTACAGAGACACTGGGCCCCGGGACATCCATCCCTACCCACGGAGGGGTTAACATCCAGCTGCCAGCCCAACATCCCCGGGAGCCCCTGCAATGGTAGCGGTGGTGCTACATCTCACCACACACCGTGGGCGGCGTCACAGACATTTTAAAACCAATCCCGTATAAATATGTCCCCTTTTATTTGGAGTGTCCATGCGACCCCCGGGTCCGGAGAACCCCTGGAGCCGTACCATAGATCCGGATCCGAGCAGCACCCGCTGCTGGCACGGGGGCAGCACATTACAGTGCCACAACCTCCCCTCTCACAACATGCATTCAACCATAGACAAAGACAAAGAGAAGCTACAAATACGCACCCTCTCCCCAATAGAGACTCTAGACATTCCAAAAGTTGGACTTGATGAGGAAAACAAAATGCTCCATTAAGTGATCAAACAAAAAGATTGTCATGACACCCAATCCAGCAATCACATTGTTAGTCTATGTCCACCAGACCAGAAGACTGTGGACCACCTCCTACCTGCCAGCATCCATTTGTGAGGGTGTCAGGGGGCCATATTTGTGGGCAGAGGTGAGGTCCTGCTTCCAGGCAGCGTCTCTCTCCTGGGGTGCACCCCTGTCACCTCCACAGTGCAACAAGAGACACCACAACTGATTTAGGGTTAATTCAGACATGGAGTCCAATAGAACGTTTAACACTTCTTTACTGAATAACTCATACAGTTTCTTTGGAATACATTCACTGTGGGCACAAAACTTCAACATTACAGGTATGTTACTGTTTGATTTCTTTTCCCATTTTCCTGCAGACTGCTCCCTCCTGTACATCTATAGCACTGTCTTCCTCTCCGGGTAACACTACATTGGCTGACAATGAACTCATAAAGTCTCACATCTATCCGCGTCCCCTCCCAAAGGCATTCGTTTTACCACCGGATGGATTTACTTCACCACTCTCTCTATGTCAACCTGTTGGCCCACGTCTATGTTCCCTCACACTGAGACCAGTTCTATTGGAGTTAGTCGCTTCCCTGAAGTCCCACTACAGCCAAGGACCACAACTTCTGAAGACAGGCAGTGCTCTACATCTGACCCCAGCTACTGAAGAGTTTCTTTTCCCACTTGCAACGGACTTCTTAAGATGACCCTGAGGGTCTGGGCAAATTCACACTGCACTTCTCTCACTATACATCCCATATGTACAGCTTTTGCACCCTATCTCTTTAAAACCAGGAAGTTCTTACTGCCTTTACCCCTACTGTGGGTGGCCTCTTCCCTTTTAATTCTCTCAACCCTGCCACTTCCACTCAGCCCTAAGCTCTCCCTTACAGCTAAGGGACCGGTGACACCTAGTGGTGGCTGACAAACGGTGCACCCAAAAGCACACATAAATAACATTTCACAAAAATATACATATATTAAAAATGACGTCTTCAGGGGGGTTGTAAGGCACTGGACACCCTCCTGCACATTGGTGCCTTTCCTGAATTATGTCGTGGTTCAGGTATGGATCTGCCGCCGCTGAGTTGGTGCATAAAAAAGGGGGGGATTTTTCCAGCTCACCTGTTCTCCAACTCCTAGTAATCCTCCAAAGTGCACGAGCCTGCCGGTCAGTCCTAGCCGGTGTAACAGGCGAAAAAGTGATGAAAGAGTCGCCTTATGACTAAGGACCCTTTTGTTTTTATGATATAGGGCCGAAACGCGTAAAGTTTCACCTGTATGCAGATTATACCTTTGTGTGATGTATTTCCAGGAATGACTATTTTAAGGAAATATCAATAAAGAATTTTTTTTTATATTTTATTGGATTTGTGCTGAGCCGACTCTTTCATCACTTTTTCGCCTGAGTTGGTGCATGCATCCTCTCCTCGGGGTTTTAGGTCTCATGGGAGGGGCTTGTTCCATCCTGCCTCATTTCGGCGGTTGCGTTGCCATACCTTGGTGCTTCTACCTCCGGAACGTCACCAGTAATAGTTCCTGCTCTGCAGTGTGTGTGACGCCCTGGACTAGCCAGGTAGTCACGTACATACCAACATACACACCCCCCACCCTAGACAGTTACAACAGTTAATCAAAAACCCTTGTTGCCTCCATCCAAGGTCTGATGTCCACACCAGGTGGGGCGGAGCCAGGCGGTTGGCCCCACCCACCGAGGAGTTCACAGGCCTGGAAGCGGGAAAAGTGTCAGATCAGTTTAGGAGGTGAAAGTGAGAGGAATAAAATGTCTGCGTGTGCCTGGGCACTGACAGCAAGGTTGGCAGACGGTGGTGGCCGTCTGCAGGAGTTGGTGGAACTCTGCAAAGCCGTAAGGACCGGGCTGGGCGGTGGCCCACCAGTACCGAACCGGGGAGTGGAGTGAAGCTAAGCACACAGGCAGGGCCATCGGACCCCGAACAGGCTTAGAGCCGCCGTCAATAGCCAAATCCAAGTGTGACAGGAACCCCAGGGGTTCCCCAACAACCAAGTCCTGACAGAAGGCAACAGTCCACACCATGAGGATATACAGCCACTGCCACAGGCTAGAGATCCAAGGGCCAGCGCCTGTGGGCAAAACGGGCTTCTATGGCACCTATACGCCGGGGAGTGGAATACCGGTGGGCAACCACAGGAATCAGAACATTCTAAAAGGTGCAGTGAAAGACAGCCACCATCAGCTGTCCGGGGAGAACACAACAACACCACTGCAGCCGGCTGCGGGACCCGTCCATCCAGCCGTTTTGGTTTACCAGAGACTCTGTCAGTGATTGTCTGAGTGAGTACACCAGTGCCGTCCGGCACCGCGCCGCGCAGTCCCTGCACCCCAGCCATCCAGCCTCCCCGTTACACCACCGGGCCCCGGGATCACCAGCCCCCTACCTACGGAGGGGACAACATCCTAGCTGCTCCCTACCATCTCTCCCGGGATCCCCGTCACCAGCAGCGGTGGTGCCATCATCACCACATCCTGTGGGTGGCGTCACGAACAATCTCCCTAACCAAACTATCCCTTTTCACTCACGGGTGAGGAGCGCTGCTCGAGTCCCCGGGTCCAGCCCACCGCTCGAGCCACCAAGCAGCAGCAGCAGAGGCCCCAGACCCGAGCGTGGCGAGCGTGTCCCCTCCGCCTGCGACAACTTGGCGCTGCGATAAGGATAGAATCAATCTACTTACCAGTAGAAGTGCGCCTTGTGGTCTCCGCCGGCGGCGTCCGGCCGAAAAATTTGAAGCGCCGCCATCTTTGGCGCGAAGATTTCCCGCTCGAGCATCTTCCCCGAGCAGGGAAGGCGCGAAAGTGAAGCCCCGCCCCCTGAGAGAGAAGTGCTAAAGAGAACCAAGGAGGGACGGGAAAAAGATGTCTGCGCCCGACGCAGCCGTTGGAGGAGCGGCGGTCACAGCCGCCGCGGCATGTAACTAGCGCTGCAGCGTGCAGGGACGCCAGGAATCTGCTGAAACACGTTCCTGGATCCAGCCGCAAGATATGCCAGGAGCTCCAGGCCCAAGTCCACTTCATGCTGGCGAAGTGGACGTCGGAGATGAAGGGCCTGGCCGCAACCGTTTGGGCATCCAAAGTGGAGGTGGTCTCAGAGGAGCAGGTAAGCGACCCACGCCCCTATGTCCCCGAGGGATCGGTCGATACAGCTGAGGGGCCCGGCCTGCTGCCATCCACCACGCTACCTCCATCACTGCCTATGCCCGCGGCCAATGCCCCGACCGACCCGTTACCCCTGTCACAGGTAGCGGAGCCCGCAGCGTCTGAGGGAGAGGGCCCGGACCTGCGACCCCAGGGCCTTACCGTCCCGGCTTCCATCCCGACTGCGATGGAGATGACGACGTCCCCGGCAGTCCGCCCGGCCGCAGCGGAGGCGATCCTCGACTGGAGGCCTCGGCTGAGGCACGGCGGGGATGCAGCTGCCAGGAGGCAGAGCAGGCCACGTCACAGCGGGGTCCCTCATTATCGAAGGTACCAGTCATAGCTGGCACGGAGGGACTCTGTCTGAGCCCATCCCCCACACTGCCTGAACTGGAGCAAGCAGAAGGTGCTCAACACCAGGAGCGGCAGCAACGGCAGCTGTGCCGCGGGATTGCTGTTTAAAGATGAGGAAAAGAGTAGTTGTCCCCGTTGGGACCCCCAGCACCGTGTTTCCATTGAATGAATGAAAATAAATCAAACCGAAGTTTTACCTAATCAGCAACCGTGATTATCCCGGCCGTTGCCGGCAAGTTGTCCCCGGCATCTCTCCCGGATTCACCGTCACCAGCAGCGGTGGTGCCATCATCACCACGTCCCGTGGGTGGCGTCACGAACAATCTCCCTAACCAAACTATCCCTTTTCACTCACGGGTGAGGAGCGCTGCTCGAGTCCCCGGGTCCAGCCCACCGCTCGAGCCACCAAGCAGCAGCAGCAGAGGCCCCAGACCCGAGCGTGGCGAGCGTGTCCCCTCCGCCTGTGACAACTTGGCGCTGCGATAAGGATAGAATCAATCTACTTACCAGTAGAAGTGCGCCTTGTGGTCTCCGCCGGCGGCGTCCGGCCGAAAAATTTGAAGCGCCGCCATCTTTGGCGCGAAGATTTCCCGCTCGAGCATCTTCCCCGAGCAGGGAAGGCGCGAAAGTGAAGCCCCGCCCCCTGAGAGAGAAGTGCTAAAGAGAACCAAGGAGGGACAGGAAAAAGATGTCTGCGCCCGACGCAGCCGTTGGAGGAGCGGCGGTCACAGCCGCCGCGGCATGTAACTAGCGCTGCAGCGTGCAGGGACGCCAGGAATCTGCTGAAACACGTTCCTGGATCCAGCCGCAAGATATGCCAGGAGCTCCAGGCCCAAGTCCACTTCATGCTGGCGAAGTGGACGTCGGAGATGAAGGGCCTGGCCGCAACCGTTTGGGCATCCAAAGTGGAGGTGGTCTCAGAGGAGCAGGTAAGCGACCCACGCCCCTATGTCCCCGAGGGATCGGTCGATACAGCTGAGGGGCCCGGCCTGCTGCCATCCACCACGCTACCTCCATCACTGCCTATGCCCGCGGCCAATGCCCCGACCGACCTGTTACCCCTGTCACAGGTAGCGGAGCCCGCAGCGTCTGAGGGAGAGGGCCCGGACCTGCGACCCCAGGGCCTTACCGTCCCGGCTTCCATCCCGACTGCGATGGAGATGACGACGTCCCCGGCAGTCCGCCCAGCCGCAGCGGAGGCGATCCTCGACTGGAGGCCTCGGCTGAGGCACGGCGGGGATGCAGCTGCCAGGAGGCAGAGCAGGCCACGTCACAGCGGGGTCCCTCATTATCGAAGGTACCAGTCATAGCTGGCACGGAGGGACTCTGTCTGAGCCCATCCCCCACACTGCCTGAACTGGAGCAAGCAGAAGGTGCTCCACACCAGGAGCGGCAGCAACGGCAGCTGTGCCGCGGGATTGCTGTTTAAAGATGAGGAAAAGAGTAGTTGTCCCCGTTGGGACCCCCAGCACCGTGTTTCCATTGAATGAATGAAAATAAATCAAACCGAAGTTTTACCTAATCAGCAACCGTGATTATCCCGGCCGTTGCCGGCAAGTTGTCCCCGGCATCTCTCCCGGATTCACCGTCACCAGCAGCGGTGGTGCCATCATCACCACGTCCCGTGGGTGGCGTCACGAACAATCTCCCTAACCAAACTATCCCTTTTCACTCACGGGTGAGGAGCGCTGCTCGAGTCCCCGGGTCCGGCCCACCGCTTGAGCCACCGAGCAGCAGCAGCAGAGGCCCCGGACCCGAGCGTGGCGAGTGCGTCCCCTCCGCCCGCGACATGTGCACAACTGGTTCCCGTGTGTCTGACTCTGATCTGTCTTGTTTTCCAGCTACCTCTTTCTGACCTGTGTTCTTTCTGTATCACTTGTCTTTCCCATCCTCCAGACCCTGATTCCGTTCTCCTTAGTCCTATCTGTCCGACCCCCGATCCCTTCCTGTCTCTCCACCTCCTCGGTACATACTTTGATCTCCCGGCTACTGACCTTGGCTACTATCCACGACTTTGGCTTTGTTTTGCCCTTCTGCCTCTGATGTTACTTTCTGGCCTCCAACCCCTGGCTTCCACCTATTAATGGTTTGCTTTCGGTTTGGTACTGACGAGACAATCTGGTATTAGACTTTGGCTAGCTGACTTTTCTTTTGTGTGCTCTTTCGCTCTCTTGTGGGTTTTTTGCTACCTGCACCTTGGAGCTGCCACTTCAACTTGCTTCAGTATTCCCCTCAAGAGGAGCATGACAATTATAGGCCCAGTGTGGTGACATCATTTTGGTATGACAAACACACGGGGAAGCATCACGCCCACTAATCAAAAGAAACACTGAAGAAAGTGGCATAGGATGCGGTTTGCAGGGCTCAGGTCTGGTAGTCACGGATTCCAGATGTGGCTACAGGATTAGGTTCATGTATATTCTTTTGCTCATTTCTGGCTTACACATTTTCTTCCCATAGGAACCTTAAAAATTTAGTATAAAAACATCAGTTATACAAAATAGTTAGTGAGAAATGTGGTTTCTTTGTCATAAAACAATCGCTCCAGCCTGTCTCAGCTGTCATAACAACACTTTATGTCTCAAATGCCAATGTGTCCCTCAGCGTAAGCTGCTGTTTTGACAATATATCAATTAAAGGAACGTGCTGCTCACCCGACTGTCAAAACATTGAGTTTCCAAATATCCACTTCTAAAATTAAGTTTAAACTGTTGTTTTTAAAAAAGTTCAATAATGAATTTGTACCAATAAGGTTTTACCCTCATTTCATGTAACACTACAGGAGATATATTCTTTGGCTTCTAGTGTAGATACTCCTTGAAATAATCTTTAACAAAAATCAGTGTAGCTTTCTTGCAGATTAATCTTTAAAAAAAAAAATTAAACATACAGTTGAGATCAGACGCAGGGGTGCTAGGTGCCAGCCATTCTATGCTGACCAATGACCAATGTGTCCTACATACCAGGGGAAGAAAATAAAATGAAACTGTGACGCTGGTTACTTACTCATGGGCAAGCCGAAAAGCAGGGTTTTCGGATGTTCCAGGATCACAATACCAGAAGGACACGTCGAGGATACAGGGAGTAAACAGAGGCGTAGGCAGGTAATGGTCCAAGGTTAGATTCCCATGTGGATAGTGGAAAAGAGCAAAGGGTCAGGACAAAAGAGTGGTCAGAGGAGGTCCAAGCTTACTCAGCAATAATCAGAAGCAATGGAGCACAGGAATGCAGGCCAGCTGCACCACTTGAGCTGAATGTTACAACTGGCAGAGTTTTGGGAGAAACTGCTCAGCTAAGTAGCTGGGCAACCAGTTGGAACTGGGAACACCCGAATAATCCAGCACCTCCCAGAATCAGAGAGAAGAGCTGAGCTGCCATTCAACCCACTGACAAACCAGCATACCCCAGTACTTGATTGGATGACTGACCTGATTCCATAGTTAGAGCAGTGACTCATTGTGACCTAGACACACTGACCAAAGGAATCATGAAAGTACCCCCTCTTCTAGGGGGGGGGTCACAGGACCCTTATGATAGAAGGCCCCAACCAAATGACTGTCCCTCACAGAATGAACCAGAACCAGGATCTCTTCTCAGGTCCATACTCCTTCCAATGAACCAGATATTGAAGAAAATTCCGGATCCTCTGAGAATCAACGATCCTCTGCACCTCGTATTCTAAATCCCCATCAACAGAAATAGGAGGAAGCGGGAAAGAGTGAGACAATGCTAAAGAGACAAATTATTTTAACAAGGATCTGTGAAAAACGTTAGGGACGCAAAGAGTCAGAGGGAGTTTCACTCTAAAGGCCACAGATTGAGAGGGCAGTTGATCCTTTGGGCCGCAGCACAGAGTACATCTGAGGGGCTTGACTATGGCGCACACCAGGTTTTCAACAGAGCCTCTAATGGTGAGGGTGGATTTAGCTGCAGGTAGCAACCAGGTGCCACTTAGGGAGAGTCAGTGCTGGATGCGACAGCTAGCCCCAGGGGTATGGGCAGTGACAGTTTCAGATATAACAGATGCAACTGTGAAGCCCCAAAGGTGTAGTGTCGGTGCATTACCTTCAGGGACTCCACTCGGCTGGATCCTGTCACAGGTAGGAGATCTTCTTCTTGTCGTGACGCCACTCTCAGTATTGCGGCCAGTAGGGACCGCCACTGCAGGTTGAGGGACGCCTGGGGCTGATGGTGAGTGCAGTTAGTTGGAATAGCCTCCTGAGAGTGAGGCAAGCCCCAGGGCCCTGTGTAGGTGCGTAGAACCACAAGGCGCAGAATAACTCCACACAGGCAGAATGTCTTTCAGGGTTTTTACTCACTTCAGGTGGCAGAGTGAGTAACCCGGGCGTAGCTGGGATGAACCAGGCGGGAACCAGGTATCCTTCAGGCTGACTTCTGATGGTGACTACCAACTCGCCTTCCTTAGCCCTTGGTGGTTTGGGGTAACCCCGACTTTTAGTCCCTATGGGGGTCACCCAGGGAAGTTGCTGAAGCCTCACTCCCCTTCGTTTGCCGTTTGCTTGTTGCCTGGGCCAGATCACTCCAGCTTCTTGCCTCCTGTGAACTGTGGGCCCTAACTGTGGCTACGTGGCTGCGGCTTTTAGGTGTTGTGGTGTGGGCTTTGAGGGCCCCACACCGGCAGGTTTAGCAGGGAAAGGTGGATCTATCCCCGCTCCGGGATCTGCCGCCCGTTTGGGCCTGGTTCTCCCTAGCAGTCTCCTTACTTCCCACTCTGTGCTCTCTCTCTAGCTGGAGATGGGTTTCGGGTAGCCCTCCTAGGTGACCGTTCTCCCCCGTCGGTAGCCACTGCGCGGACGCTGTCAGACTACAGCAGCCCAGGGGAAGGGGTCAGCTCTCCTCGGAGCTCCCTGGACTCTGCTCTGAACCGGCTCACATCTGGGACCTTCACTGCTGCTCCTGTCTGAGCTTCACTTTCCTGCTCCTCACTCCTCCACACTCTGCTGCAGACTCTTTACGCCTCCTTCTCTTTTCCCTTTTGTGCCTGCCTACGCCACCTAGCAACCAGACTCTCTTACCACACCCCTTGAGAGGAGATGGAGGCTTTTGGCCCCCTCCACTATTCCAGTGGAGGTGAAGGCTTTTCCCCCTCCTGGGATCCCCAGGGGTCCTCTCTTAGGTACATGTGTGAGACCTGATCACTATGCGCCTGTGTAGTCACACCTCGGTCAGCCTTCTGGATTACCTGTTTGTACTGTCCCCAGCATGGGTGCAGTACTCAGTGGTGCCTGACCAGGTCAGGGGCGCCACATTCCCCCTTAGTTATCACCAGCACGTCCTCGGGCTGCAAGACAACAGTTTAAAATGCATAAAACATTAAAACATGTAAAACATTTTTTTAAAAGCACCAGGTACCATACATCACCACCCTCCACCCACAAGTCCGTTAACCCACCCAAAACCCTCTCACGTTGGCCGCGCCTTCAGCCACTTCTGGCAGGATGTAGAGGCGGCTTTCATGGGCTGGTGGTCTTCAGGGTATACCTGGCCTGGTGAAGCCGCGCCTTCAGCCACTTCTGGCAGGATCCAGAGGCGGCCTTCACAGTTGGTGCTGACCAGGTACCCTCTTTGTGGTGGAGAGCCAGGCCCCATAAACAGGCATGCTCTCTGGTTGCAGGTAAGCCAAGGCCCTATATACGGACGTGCTCCCTGGTTGCAGACGAGCCAAGCCCCTAAACAGGCTGACTCTGGTGGTGGTGGTGCCCTCTGGTGTAACTATTTACACTGCGAGAGTTTGTGGCTATAGCCAGTTCATAGCCTTAAGGTTTATTTCTCACATCAGTTTATGTGGGCACATTCTTAAACTTGTAAAACGTTGCAAAACAAACTTTTTCAAACTGGTAACTTCTTTGCTTCTCTGTACTTTATGTGGATTCCTCCTCACCAGGGCTTGGGCCTGTAGGGCTGCGGCACCTGTTGCTTCCTTGATCTCTTTCTTCATCTGTGGTTGTCTCATCAGTAGGTTCTTTGTCTTTTCTTTCTTTATCGCTGTCTTTCCTTTCTTCTTCTTTAGGACATGGTGCTACATCTAGCGCGTACCACCCTCTTTCTCCTTGATGCATGGTAAATTGTACGGTGTCTCCTGTACGCAGGTTCCTTCCAGGATGTCCTCTGGGCAAATTAGCTCTGACGTCTCTCCTATTGACAAAAATGCCTTCTTTGATACCAGGTGCAACGATGAACCCGTATCCTGACTTCAGGCTAAAGTCTTCCACAATTCCTCTACAAAGGGGTCCTCTGACCTGTGCTTTGGCTCTTCTCAGGAACCGTTTTTCTTGTAGGTCTCTGGCCGTGACTTCTCTTTGCTCTGGGGATGGCGGAGCAGGTGACAACTGGTTTCTGCTACGGCGCCGTGTCTTGCGGGCTTGATTCTGCTGGGTGGCTGCTTCACTGCTGGCAGGCTCCCAGGTGAGGTTGCTGGATAAATCTTCCTCTTCATCCCAGCGAGAATATGGCAACATCTCCGGCTCTGGGCATGGATCCACTGCGGGTGGCTCCTGAGTCAGCTCCTCATCTTCCTGGCCTCCCCTCCCCCTTAGTTCTTCTGAGCACTCCTTTGGTGGCAGTGCTGGGGATGGACTTTCTTCAGCAGGCCCAGGCAGGGATCTCTTTGGCATGATTGCTGCAGGAGTCGTCTTGGGGGTATGCGGAGGGAGTATGTACTGGTCCACCAACCATTGTGGAAACTTGGCCTCCATGTCAGCCTTCAGCTGCCAGTATGCGGGGTCCTCCCCCAGCGTGGGCTTTCCAGCAGGGACCTCTTTGGTCTGGGGAGCGGTGTCTGCTCTGGCCTTGCAGGCCGGGGTAAATGGTGATGCAATCTTATCTTGGCGGGCCGCGCCTGGCATGGCGGCGGCCTGGTCTTGGCGGGCCGCGCCCTGCATGGCGGCGGCCTGGTCTTGGCGGGCCGCGCCCTGCATGGCGGCGGCCTGGTCTTGGCGGGCCGCGCCTGGCATGGCGGCGGCCTGGATGGGCGTTTCTGGCGCAGCTTGGATCGGCGTCGCAGCCGCGATGGGGTCTTTGCAGGCTGGGCTGGGCGTCGCTGCCTCGATCGGAGCTTGGCGGGCCGCACCTGGCGTGGCTGCGGCCTGGTTCAGCACCTCACTTGCGGCGCGGACGAGCGTTGCGGCTGCGGTGGGGTCTCGGCGGGCCGGGCCTAGCATGGCGGCGGCCTGGGTTAGCGTCACACCTGCGGCGTGGATGAGGGTCGCGGTGGCAGCCGGTTCTTTGCGGGCCGGACTGGGCGTCGCTGCAGGGACCGGGTCTTGGTGGGCCGAGCAGGGCATCGCTGCGGCGGCCTGGGCTTGGCGGGCCGCACCTGGCGTGGCTGCGGCCTGGCTCAGCGTCGCCGCGCCGGACGCCTCTTCAGGGACCGCGGACGTGACAGCAGGGGTCGGGGCACTCGCGCTGGCAGGGGTATCACTGGACTCACCCATCGGTGGCAGCATCGGGGTCTGAGTCGTCACCGCCCGGTCTGGCACTCGGCGCGCGGCTCTCCCCTCATAGGCCTGAACCGCGGCAGCCATCTCCAGAAGTTCCATGCGTTCTTCTCTGATCTGCTCCACGACCCGGGTCTCCAGTCGGTCGCAGAACTGGGCCAGCTCCCGATACCACCAGGCAGCGGAGCCCGGTTCTGGGTTTCTGCGGTCAGACGCCATTTCTTCTGCGCCCTCTTCTGTACAATTTCCCAGCAGTGGACTCGTCGTTGCCTCTAGTAGCAAGCTGTTCAGTTTCCGCTCTGCCTCTTTCAGCAGCTCCTCTCCCAGCAGCAGGCTTCTGGCTCCCTTTCTGTCCCGACGTCTCTGGACGCTTCCGCTCTCTTCACAAGCGAGGTCAGAACTCTGCAGGGGATCTCTGGGTAGCCACACCTCTTCGTGGGCGGTAACTTCTCCCAGCGCGGGCTGCTGTTGTTTTTCAGCGCGCTTTTCATGGTGGCAATATGGCGGTGCTTCTGACTCGCCCACCCCAGGGCTATGGGACACCCGGTGCCGGGCCGGACTAGTCCGGTGGTAGTCAGTGGTGGCTGGGCCCGGCTCCGTGGCCCTGGTGGGTGTCAGTTGAATATGTGGCTGATGACTTTAATGTTTGTGTTCGTGACGCCACCTGTGGTATGCGGCTATTAAGCCGCCGCTGCTGTGTGAGGCCACCGGGATGATGTTATGGCAGCAATGTTAGTACTGCTCCCCACAGGTGGAGCAATGCCCGGGGCACAGTTGGTGCTTGTGGAAGTCTATGGTGCTGCGTGACTAACACGGTGCAGGGCCGACAAGCAATGAAAGAAACAGGCACAAACAGTAGTCTCTTTACCTTCTCCTCTTTTACTCGGCAGAAACTTAGTCCAGGGAGACCGTCACAGATGGTAAAGATGATCCGGCCGGCCTGGAAGTGCCTGGGGTGATCTTTGGCCAGTTGAGTATGAGGCCTACTCCTTAATCTTTCTCTGCTGTTTTATGACACTGCACTTTGGGTTCGCAATTGCCCTCTTGCTGCTGGGACTTGTTGTTCGTCCCCTCTTCTGTGTGGTAGACTGCGCAGGCCCTCTCTGGTGCTTCTCTGCTGGAGCCCACACCAGGCCCTTGGGATGCAGTTGTACCTTCAGATTGCTTCTGGGGCAGGGGGCTTACAGCTCTCCTGCCCTCCGGATTCAGCTACCAGGGATGGATTTTATGCCCTGGCAACTACAGACTCCGATGTCCGAGTCTCTGCTGTGCCTCTCTGCTCCCCTTGCTTCACTGGGCCAAGCTATCCCAGCTCTAGGCCCCAGTTTACAAGGCAGCACTACTCTGCGTCTGCACTCTTTCGCTCCTCTCTCCAGACTAACTAACACTTCCTCCTTCCAGCCAGACTTAAGGAATGCTCCCTGAAGTTCCAGGTTCAGAGCTCCCCCTGCTGGCCGGAGGGAGAACTGTGTTGAGTGTTAACTTACTGGCCAATAGATCTCCCAATTACCTCCAGGCTCAGCATTAACCCTTTTGGGAGGGCAATGCTGTTGTGGCGACCAGGTCCTGGGGCGCCACACTCCCCCTTAGTTAAATTCAGTACTCCCGGACTGTAGAGACAAACATGACATGTTAGAACATTTCATCCCATTATGGGAGGCGCAATTACTTTAACGTTACAACCTTAAACATTACTATAAGAGTCCAGTGTGGCTCCCTGCCGGGTGTCCATTACACTGCTCCATGGGGGACCCGCCGCGTTCAAACCCCCAACGTAGGCTCTGGGCGTGCGTCAGAGCATTGATGACCCCACTCTATGCACGCCGGACGGGTTTTTCTTCAGGGGTGTTGAGCACACTGGTGCTAACTATGAACAATTTAGGTGTTGGCCACCCATAGTCCAGTGGCCCAATTGTCCATTTTCGCAATCAAAGAAAAAGAAAACATTTTGTACACAACATGGCAGACATTTTGCATAACTATTTACATCCTAATAAGTACTCTTTCCCTTATACAGTTGACTCCCTATACCTTAGAGGGGGATGTCCCCGAGTGCTGCGCTGGGACCTACGTAGCTCTGGTGTTTGCCCCTGACTACGTGGTGCGTCTTCTATCTCAGCACTACAGGTGGGCCTAACCCCCATAGGTAAGCGTGATGGTTGCCTTTGTGATCTAGGAGTCGCCAAGGGTATGACAGGTTCACCACTGACAGGGGGTTGATCCTCCTGCTCCACTGCTGGCGTGTCATCTCGTGCCGGAGCGGACGATTCTTTAGGTGGATCCGGAACCTTTTCTGTTTCTGGCTCGACCAACTGCGGAAACGTCAAAACTGGTACCACTATGGCATTGTTTATTCGGGTCCAAGTTTTGGGGAACTTTCCAAGGATGGTTTGAATCATCTCCCCTCCTTTCTCTTGACTTTGGGGACTTCCTTGTACTCCTTCCATTTCTCTTTGGATTCTGCACCGTTCAGGGCACGCTTTCAGGCGGTCTCGGGAAATTGCTTGATAGGTCTTGCCTTCATCTTTGCTTATGAGGCATACCTTACTATTGTCAAAGTTGGAGGGGATAATGGTGTAGGGCTCGTTTTCCCACTGATCATCCAATTTATGCGTCTTCCGCTTCTTCTTGAGGACTTGTTCTCCAGGTGCTAAGGGAGTTGCTGGGGCTGTTTGATTGTAATGCTGTTCTTGCCTCGTTCTTGCTTGAGACAGGCTCCTCTCTACGCACTCCTGGACCTTACGGTACCGCTGCTGCCGTTCTGTATCCCAATCCTCTATTTCTTGAACCGCCTCAGGCGACACAGTCCCCATCTCAAAGTCTACAGGCAACTTGCCTGGTCTGGCTCGCATCAGGTAAGCGGGGCTGCAGTTGGTCGAATTCACTGGGATGTGGTTGTACAGGTCTACCAGATCTGGCAACTTTTCTGGCCATTGGTTCCTTTCCTCCAGCGGTAGGGTCTTCAGCATATCAATAACCACATGGTTCATTTTCTCGCACAGTCCATTGGTTTGGGGGTGGTACGGTGTGGTTCGGATTTTCTTACAACCGTACATGTTACAGAACTCTTGGAACACTTCAGCCTCGAATGCAGGACCCTGATCAGTCAGTACCCTTTCCGGATAGCCGTGAGGTCGACAAAAGGATGCCTGGAACGCTCTAGCTGCTGTCCTGGCTGTCTGGTCCTTCACAGGCACTACTACCAGGAAACGAGAGTAATGGTCCACAATGGTGAGGGCGTACACATAGCCTGACCGGCTTGGTGTTAACTTCACGTGGTCCAGGGCCACCAACTCCAGGGGCTGCTTTGTGACAATTGGCTGTAGGGGAGACCTTTGGCTGGCATCGTCTTTCTGCCTCAGGTTACACGGGCCACAGTCTCGGCACCACTTCTCGATCATCTTTCTCATGTGCACCCAATAGAACCGATCACGGAGTAGGGCTTCCAACTTCTTCCACCCGAAGTGTCCTGCGTTATCATGATACGCTGCTAGGACCATTGGAGCATCTCTCTGCGGAACCACTATCTGCCAGACAAGTTCATTTGTTCGATAGTTGACATATCTCTTGCAGAGCTTGCCTTGGTAGGTGAACAGTCGTCCCCTCTCCTTCCACAGCTGCTGGGCTTCCTCTGGAGCGTCTGGGCCAAGATGGGTCTCAGCTTGCGCTAGCTTCTCTTTGACCAATCGCACGGCCGGGTCACCGTTCTGTGTTTCTTCCCAATTATGGTGGAGTAAGGGGTTGACCGAGACCCCGTGCTGGCTTGAGCGCTTCACTCCTACAGCATGCTCACACTGGGACACACCTTGGTGATGGAAAGCCGGTAACTCTATCTCTTCGAGTTCATCCATGTCTTCTCCAGACTCGGGCAAGTGAGGCATTCTGGACAGCGCATCAGCATTGTTATTCTTCTTGCCAGCCCGATACTTGATGGTAAAGTCAAAGTTAGACAGCCGGGCCATCCATCGCTGTTCCATCGCACCTAACTTGGCTGTTGCCAGGTGTGTCAACGGATTGTTGTCCGTGAAGATGGTGAACTTGGCCGATGCCAGATAGTGCTTGAAGCGTTCAGTCACTGCCCAAACAATAGCGAGGAACTCCAGCTTGAAGGAACTGTAGTTTTCTGGATTCCTTTCTGTGGGCCGAAGCTTCCTACTGGCGTACGCTATCACCCTCTCTCTGCCTCCCTGTACCTGGGACAGAACTGCTCCCAGTCCCACGTTGCTGGCGTCTGTATACAGTACAAACGGTTGGCTGTAGTCAGGGTAGGCCAGAATTTCTTCTCCCGTGAGAGCCCCTTTCAGCCGGACAAAGGATGTTTCCAGTTGGCTGCTCCATTCAAATGGAGGGCTCTGCTTCTTAGCCTGCTTTGGCTGGCCCACCAGGAGATCTTGAAGGGGCGCTGCTATCTTGGTGAAACCATCAATGAACCTTCGGTAGTAGCCCACCAGTCCAAGGAACTGCCGCACCTCCTTCACTGTGGTGGGTCTTGGCCAGTCCTTGATTACAGTGACTTTCTCCGGATCAGGTGCCACACCTTCTGCGCTGACCACATGACCCAGGTACTGTACCTTTGGCTTCAAGAGGTGACATTTGGACGGCTTGATCTTCAGGCCATATTTCGACAAGGATTCAAACACTTCTGCTAAGTGCTTCAGGTGGTCCTCATAAGTCTTGGAGTAGACTATTACGTCATCCAGGTACAACAGCACGGTTTCAAAGTTGTGATGGCCCAAGCAGCACTCCATCAACCTTTGGAATGTCCCTGGGGCGTTGCAGAGCCCGAATGGCATACAGTTGAACTCACAGAGACCCATTGGTGTCGTGAATGCAGTCTTCTCTTTGTCCGCCTCTGCCACGGGAACCTGCCAATACCCACTGGTGAGATCCAAGGTGGAGAAATAGTTAGCTGACTTTAAGGCTGTTAGTGACTCCTCTATTCTGGGCAGTGGATAAGCATCTTTATGTGTAATGCGGTTAATTTGCCTGTAATCTACACACATTCTCATTGTACCATCTTTTTTCTTTACGAGCACTAGTGGAGCTGCCCAGGGGCTACAACTATCTCTGATAACCCCAGCCTCCTTCATTTCCCGTAACATTTCCTTGGCACACTGATACTGTGCGGGGGGTACAGGGCGGTATCTCTCTTTAATGGGATGATGATCACCCGTGGGGATTTGATGTTTAACCCCTTTCACCTGCCCAAAATCTAGGGGGTGTTTGCTGAAGACCCGCTCGTACTCCTGTACCACCCGGTAAACCCCATGCTTTTGGTGTGAGGGGGTGGAGTCGGTGCCTACATGTAATTTTTGGCACCAGTCTTCCGGCTGCCCCTTGGAGCCATTGTCTTCCGCCTGGTCGGACGGGATCAAGGGTTCCACTGCTTTAATGGTATTGTTACTGACAGTGTACAGTTTTGCTACAGTGGCGTACCGGGGCAATTTGGCCTCCTCCTCCCCACAATTCAGGACACGGACGGGCACTCTCCCCTTGCGGACGTCCGCTACCCCTCTGGCTATCAGGACTCCAGGCCTACTGTCTGAATACACTGGTTCTACCAAGGCATGGTAATCCTGACCCTTGAGGCCTATTGCTGCCCGACACCATATCAACATTTCACTTCTTGGGGGTATTACAATGGGGAGGGGGTCACTTACCCTCACACTGCCAATTTCTCCTCCGGCCAGCTCTACTTGCTGCCTCCTCATCAGGGCTCTGATCTCCCTCTGTAGGACACGCTGCTGCCCGGAGCTGGCAGTTTCAGACGCCTGTTGCAACAAAATTATCACTTCGGCAATACAATTTTCTATCACATTTGTACCAAGGGTTAGCAGTGGGTCAGATTCTTTGCGATCAATATCTACAATTATCATCCCCTGACATGGCAATTCCACCCGGCCCACTTTAATGGTTACTTCTTTGTACCCAATTTGAGGTAAGGGCTGACCATTACTGGCCACAATCGTTAAATCATCATCTGGGCCATGGTCAATGTCTGAATCAGCCCAATATCTTTTGTACAGTTTGTGGGGGATGGTTGTTACCTGGGACCCCGTATCCAGGAGGGCATTCAAAGGGATCCCATCCAGCACAATGGGAAGGACCGGTCGTCCTCCCACATACTTGCTGCGGCTGGGGTTTGAGCCGGGCTTCCTCACACCTGGGGGTTGGCTCCTGGCCCCAGGCTCAGCCCGTTTAAAGGACAGCGTCGTGCAATGTGGCCCGCCTGGTTGCAGTGGCGGCAGATCGGTTGTCCTGTTGAATCATACCGGTCTGTGTCTCTGCCTCGGGTCGGCGGAATCCTCCTCTGTCGCATCCATGGGACGTCTTCTAGGCTGGAGGCCAACTCGAGTTTTGCAGGCGAGGGGGTCATTTGTAGAGACTGCACGGCCTTGGCAAGGGCAGCCACAGTCTTGGTCAGCTCCTGGAACTGCTGTCTGAGCTCTGCCGTGGGATCCTTATCCAGGGACTGCGCCTCAGCCCCTGCAGTGGCTCGTGTTGCAGGCACCACCCCGGGGTACGTGATAGCAAGAGGCCGGAGGGGTACTGGGTCATTCGGTGTAGATTCTCTCAGTACCCTGATGGCCTGGTCCTTAAACTTTGCAAAGTCCAGAGCAGGGTTCTGCAGGACCATGATACGCAGCTGTGTCCTGTGGGCGTCTGACAGGAGCCCTTCTATGAACTGCTCAGTTAGGAGTTTGTCTTCTTCACGTACACTCTCTGGGTCCACCTGTTTAACTGCTTTCAGGGCCTCTTGCAGGTTTAAGGCATAGTCCCTTATGCTGTCTGTGGCCCGTTGCTTGCACCCAAAGAATCTCATCTTTATCTCTGCTGCGGTGCGGGTGTCAAAAGTGCTCTTTAGTTTGGCCAGTATCTGGGCTGCTGTCCCTTTATCTGTATCAGGCCAGGACTTCGCTTCACGCTGGGCTGCGCCGGCTAGCTGTCCCATTAATATGCCCACCTTCTGGCTCTCAGTCAGAGGATACACCCGGAACAAGCTGTGCAGGCTTTCTCTGAAGTCACTCAAGGTATGGGACTCCCCGGAGTACTGCGGCAGCCATTCTGCTCCTGGTATGTACGGCATGGTGATCGGCATTACCGGCGCTATAGTGGGGGCTGGGGCGACGGCGACTGGGACTACTTCGGCCGGTGCTGCGGCGCCCTGGGCGATGGCAGCCACCTGCTCCCCCTCGGAGTCGGACATCTTCCTCCCCCTTAGTGAACCTTACCAGGCTCCGTTCACTTTTCAAATTTTCTTCCGGGTCGCGCGGGGTTAACAGCGCTCTGCTCTGATGGCGCGCTCCCTTCGCGCTCTTTGTCAGGCACGCCCCCCTTCTTCCTGCGCTCGGCGCGGCTAATGGCGGCGGCAATTTACAACCAGTACACAGTCTTTTACACAGTTCTTCAGGCGCACAGTACCCGGTGTGACCGGGCACGAAATCCTGTTCGTGACGCCAAAAGTTGACTCGCCCACCCCAGGGCTATGGGACACCCGGTGCCGGGCCGGACTAGTCCGGTGGTAGTCAGTGGTGGCTGGGCCCGGCTCCGTGGCCCTGGTGGGTGTCAGTTGAATATGTGGCTGATGACTTTAATGTTTGTGTTCGTGACGCCACCTGTGGTATGCGGCTATTAAGCCGCCGCTGCTGTGTGAGGCCACCGGGATGATGTTATGGCAGCAATGTTAGTACTGCTCCCCACAGGTGGAGCAATGCCCGGGGCACAGTTGGTGCTTGTGGAAGTCTATGGTGCTGCGTGACTAACACGGTGCAGGGCCGACAAGCAATGAAAGAAACAGGCACAAACAGTAGTCTCTTTACCTTCTCCTCTTTTACTCGGCAGAAACTTAGTCCAGGGAGACCGTCACAGATGGTAAAGATGATCCGGCCGGCCTGGAAGTGCCTGGGGTGATCTTTGGCCAGTTGAGTATGAGGCCTACTCCTTAATCTTTCTCTGCTGTTTTATGACACTGCACTTTGGGTTCGCAATTGCCCTCTTGCTGCTGGGACTTGTTGTTCGTCCCCTCTTCTGTGTGGTAGACTGCGCAGGCCCTCTCTGGTGCTTCTCTGCTGGAGCCCACACCAGGCCCTTGGGATGCAGTTGTACCTTCAGATTGCTTCTGGGGCAGGGGGCTTACAGCTCTCCTGCCCTCCGGATTCAGCTACCAGGGATGGATTTTATGCCCTGGCAACTACAGACTCCGATGTCCGAGTCTCTGCTGTGCCTCTCTGCTCCCCTTGCTTCACTGGGCCAAGCTATCCCAGCTCTAGGCCCCAGTTTACAAGGCAGCACTACTCTGCGTCTGCACTCTTTCGCTCCTCTCTCCAGACTAACTAACACTTCCTCCTTCCAGCCAGACTTAAGGAATGCTCCCTGAAGTTCCAGGTTCAGAGCTCCCCCTGCTGGCCGGAGGGAGAACTGTGTTGAGTGTTAACTTACTGGCCAATAGATCTCCCAATTACCTCCAGGCTCAGCATTAACCCTTTTGGGAGGGCAATGCTGTTGTGGCGACCAGGTCCTGGGGCGCCACACTTCCAATTTTTCAAGCGGACCGCCCAGGCACATGGTCACCTGTCTAGACAGGTCTAGTCCTTATCCTGTTCGTGACGCCAGATGTGAAGCCCCACAGGTGTAGTGTCGGTGCATTACCTTCAGGGACTCCACTCGGCTGGATCCTGTCACAGGTAGGAGATCTTCTTCTTGTCGTGACGCCACTCTCAGTATTGCGGCCAGTAGGGACCGCCACTGCAGGTTGAGGGACGCCTGGGGCTGATGGTGAGTGCAGTTAGTTGGAATAGCCTCCTGAGAGTGAGGCAAGCCCCAGGGCCCTGTGTAGGTGCGTAGAACCACAAGGCGCAGAATAACTCCACACAGGCAGAATGTCTTTCAGGGTTTTTACTCACTTCAGGTGGCAGGGTGAGTAACCCGGGCGTAGCTGGGATGAACCAGGCGGGAACCAGGTATCCTTCAGGCTGACTTCTGATGGTGACTACCAACTCGCCTTCCTTAGCCCTTGGTGGTTTGGGGTAACCCCGACTTTTAGTCCCTATGGGGGTCACCCAGGGAAGTTGCTGAAGCCTCACTCCCCTTCGTTTGCCGTTTGCTTGTTGCCTGGGCCAGATCACTCCAGCTTCTTGCCTCCTGTGAACTGTGGGCCCTAACTGTGGCTACGTGGCTGCGGCTTTTAGGTGTTGTGGTGTGGGCTTTGAGGGCCCCACACCGGCAGGTTTAGCAGGGAAAGGTGGATCTATCCCCGCTCCGGGATCTGCCGCCCGTTTGGGCCTGGTTCTCCCTAGCAGTCTCCTTACTTCCCACTCTGTGCTCTCTCTCTAGCTGGAGATGGGTTTCGGGTAGCCCTCCTAGGTGACCGTTCTCCCCCGTCGGTAGCCACTGCGCGGACGCTGTCAGACTACAGCAGCCCAGGGGAAGGGGTCAGCTCTCCTCGGAGCTCCCTGGACTCTGCTCTGAACCGGCTCACATCTGGGACCTTCACTGCTGCTCCTGTCTGAGCTTCACTTTCCTGCTCCTCACTCCTCCACACTCTGCTGCAGACTCTTTACTCCTCCTTCTCTTTTCCCTTTTGTGCCTGCCTACGCCACCTAGCAACCAGACTCTCTTACCACACCCCTTGAGAGGAGATGGAGGCTTTTGGCCCCCTCCACTATTCCAGTGGAGGTGAAGGCTTTTCCCCCTCCTGGGATCCCCAGGGGTCCTCTCTTAGGTACATGTGTGAGACCTGATCACTATGCGCCTGTGTAGTCACACCTCGGTCAGCCTTCTGGATTACCTGTTTGTACTGTCCCCAGCATGGGTGCAGTACTCAGTGGTGCCTGACCAGGTCAGGGGCGCCACACAACCAGAGTGGCTGATGAAACAGGCATTGCTGATATGAATGAATGCAGCAGCAAATTCGGCAGATACAGCTGGTACAGATTGGTGCAGCAGCAGGTACAGCAGATACAGCTGGTACGGATTGTTGCAGCAGTGGGTGTCAGGTACTGGAACACAGATTGGTATTAATGATACAGCACACAGCAATATGGCAGCAGCAGCACAAGGGATCTGACACTTAGCAACATATAGACCACGTTGACCAGGCACCTCCCATAAGGGGAGGATGCCTTAAAACCTAGAGCATATCAGCCATAAGTTTTGAGGCACTTTCGGGTTAGGGTATACTGGCCCCTCAAGAAAAGGTGCCTGCACGCCCTGAGTTTACTCCCAGGAGGCCTGCTCGGCATGTGCAGGCCCTGGGAGTCAGCTTCAGGAAGCAGGGATGAAGCATCCACTGCAGAGCAGCCAGGAGGGTGAATATGTTGACGTCTCCAACGGGGGAGGGGAGCAGGAGAATGCTGGGATGTTGGTACCTGCGTTACACAGTGAAAAGCTCAGAAAAGAAGGAGCAGCACAAAGTAGTTCAGATTTAGTTGAAATGGTTTGGTGGTTTCCATGTCACATTGGCAGAGCCCCTGATATGCCAGAAAAGCACACCTCTCATATGTAACCCCATTTTACAAACTACTTAATAAATTTATCTAGGGGTGTGGAGAGAATATTGACACCACAGTGTGACATTGAATTTTATAACTTTGGGAGTTAAAAAAAGAATAATTACATTTTTTTCACTAAAATGAGGTTTTAACCCCAATTTTTTTAATTTTTATGAGGGCTAATAAGAAAGAAATGGACAATACAGTCTATGCAATCAGGAACTACTTTTGAGGTACAGTGCACAGCTAAAAAAGAGAGGAGTGCCATATTGGACTTCAGAATTTACTGGAATAATTTGCAGGTGCCATGTCACATTGACAGAGCCCCTGAGGTGCCAGAACAGCAGAAGTCCCCCAGTGCCCCCATTTTACAAACTACAACTACATTTTACAAGCACAGCACAAGACCAATAGGACTAGTGATTGGCTGCAGTTGTCAAGTTGATGTTCATCATGTAATCATTGTAGCAAACTAAATAGAGACTGGTGGAAATCAATGAAGTGGACAATGTCCAATAGAAAAGAAGGCACACTGTTGGAATGGTGTCCATACTTTCAACTTTCAGGACTTGCTTACATATATAAAAAATTGGTCCAATTTTCATATATAAAACTAAAGGGTGCTTGACACGCTGCGACATCGCTAGCGATTGCTAGTGATGTCGAGCACAATAGCACCCGCCCCCGTCGCTCATGCGACATTTGGTGATCGCTGGCGTAGCGAACATTATCACTACGGCAGCGTCACACGCACATACCTGATCTGCGATGTCGCTGTGACCGCCGAACAGTCCCTCCTTCAAGGGGGAGGTGCGTTCGGCGTCATAGTGATGTCACCGCAACGTCACTAAGCGGCCGTCCAATAGAAGCGAAGGGGCGGAGATGAGCGGGACGTAACATCCCGCCCACCTCCTTCCTTTCTCATTGCCGGTGTACGCAGGTAAGGAGATGTTTGTCGTTCCTGAGGTGTCACACATAGCGATGAACGACAAACAACATCGTACCTGTGGCAGCAGCGATATTAAGGAAAGGAGCGACGTGTCAACAATCACCATTCTTGGACGATTTTGCGATCGTTGATCGTCGCTCCTAGGTGTCACACGCTGCGATGTCTCTACCGGCGTCGGATGTGCGTCACTAACGACGTGACCCTGACGATATATCGGTAGCGATGTCGCAGCGTGTAAAGCACCCTTAAGAGGAGTGAAATCAATTTGGTAACCTAGGATCCGCATCCAATGCGTTTTTTTCTCAGCCATATAATGCCATCATTTACAGGACCATTTACAGTGTTCTATACTATAGAATGGTGATGTATACATACAAAATGGACGGTATACGGATGGGTCATGTCATGTTAATTTATTTTGTCGCACCCGTAGTCTTACATTGGTGAGTCTCAGTCATTTTACCATAAGTAGCTTGCTGCAATTTTTTCCTCAGGCCGAAAACAGCTAAGTAAAAAACAAATCATCACTGCCTTATTGTTTAAGATACTGTATGTGTGAGTGCGATCTGATTTTTCATCGTATTGCACTCAGCATATTTAAATGAGGGACTGCTGCTAAGTCTTTCGCTTTATCCAGAAAGAAACAAGATAGGATGATGAAACTTTACATTTATTCCACACACTCTCCACCGATGACAGCACACTTCTTACATCGATATTCCAAGTTCTGTAAGCCTAGCAAAAAGATGTATTTTGGTTGTGCCTCAAACCAGGCAGATGTAGCAGCCATGGCATCAGAAATGGTGTGAAATTTGGTACTGTCACGCTCCCCGGGTCCCGACGTCGTTCCTCACTCACCGCTCCGGTCCCCGGGTCCCCTGCCTACAGCCACACGCCCTCCTCGGCACCGCTCTCTGCTCTGGCCTCCGGCACCCGGGCGTCGCGCATGCACATTAGGGCGCGCGCGCGGTCACTGACCTCCTCTTATAGACCCAGCACTCCCTAACAGGATATTGCATCAGTCAGGGTCAAGTATATTAGGAGCTTCCTGCCTGGAGGGCGTCGCCTGTTCTACGAGTTCTATAGCTAGGAGTCCAGGTCCCGCTTGCTGTGTCTTGCATTAACACTGTGTCTTCCACAGAACCAGTTCTACCAAGTTATCCTGGCCTGGGCCACAACCTGTCCGAGTGGTCCTACGGGGACTGTCAGCTGAGACTACACCATCTTCTCCAGCCTGAACCCGCTTCCTACCCTTGGCTTCACCCGTTGACCCCTGCCTCCTTCTGGTTGGTCTCTGCTCACGTCTGCCGACTCTACCTGGCACCAGTACCTCGGCACCGGCATCTTACTTGGCACCAGGAACTCTGTGTCCTCAAGGACTTCCTCATTCCTGCTTCTAGAAGGACTCTGCCCTTGCCCCGTTTTCTGCTACGGTAATCGTGTCCCTGGTCCCTCTGGTAGGCTTGCAGGACTATCCCAGTCTAGGGGTAGCTCTAGCTGCTTCGCCGGAGGTGACAGGGGCACGGTCCAGAGGATCCACCACCCGGGCGTAACAGGTACAATTGAAGTGTTTCTTCAGGTTTGGAAACAGATGATAGTCAGAGGGAGCTAGATCTGGTGAATAAGGTGGGTGGTCAACCAGCTGGAAGCCCAGCCCAGCCAGTTTTGCCATGGTTGCTTGTGCAGTGTGAGCGGAGGCATTGTCTTGCAGGAATAAGATTCCTTTGGACAGCTTGCCATGCCTTTTGACCTTAAGAGCGGCCTTCAATTGGTCCAAAATTTTAATGCAATACCTTGCATTGATGGTGGAACCCTTTTGAAGGTATTCCACTAGCAGCATGTCCTCCTTATCCCAGAACACAGACACCATCACCTTAGTGGCTTAGTTGCACCCTGAACTTCTTTGGATGAGGAGAACCACTGTGCCTCCACTCTTTTTACTGGTCCTTGTTTTCAGGGTCATACAAATAAATCCAGGGACTACTGGTTGGGAAGTCTGGGCAGCTGTTCATGGATAATCCTAATGGAGTTATACATGTTGTTTTCACTTTTACTGAACATCTTTATGTATAAGGTAGCCCACATAGTCCTCCATATATTGTAATGCAGCCTCCTTAGTCCTATATGTATTATAATGCAGCCCCATAGACCTTCATATTGCATTATGCAGCCCCATAGACCTCCATGTATAATGCACCCCTATAGTCCATGTATAAGGTGTCCTTTATATTGTATTATGCAGCTCCATAGACCTCCATGTATAATGCAGCCCAATAAACATCCATATATAATGCAGCCCCATAGGCCTCAATGTATAATGGACCCCTAAAGTCTATGTATAATGCAACCCTACAGTCATGTATAAGGTGTCTTCAGATTGCATAATGCAGCCCCATACTCCTCCATGTATAATGTACCCCCATAGTCCATGTATAAGGGGTCCTTCATGTTGTATTATGCAGCCCCATAGACCTTTATGTATAATGCAGCCCCATAGACCGTCATGTATTATGCAGCCCCATAGACCTCCATGAATAATGCAGTACCGTAGACCTCCATATATAATGCACCCCTGTAGACCTTTGACCACCGTGTCCTCACTGATTAAAAAAATCAAACAACAAGCACTCACCTCTCGTCATTCCCACACTACTCTGGTCAGAGAGTCCTCTTGTCCTGCACTCTGTGCTCTCAGCAGCAGCGCACAGGAGTGACATCATCGCGCTAAGACGTAAAGCGCAGGCATGATACTTCATCATTGCTGTTTATGATGACAGGCAAAGGGGGCCCGATGCCGCCTCCGCTGACACCAGATCCCGATAACACATGGACCATATAGCGGCCGTGTGGTCTGCCAAAGAACAGCGCAGCTCCTCTCTCACTGAGATCTGCTGCTGCTGATCTGCAGGGCGGATGCTGGGCCCCTAACCTGCTGGGTCTGGTCGTTAAGCCAACCTCTGCAACCTCGATCGTTACGTCCCTGCTAACTATCTCCTCCACACAGAATGATTGTCCTCACTGTTCCCTATACATAATATGATACCCCCAACACTCCCCCACACCCAATGTCATGGCACCCAAAATTCCCCCAATAAAGTTTGATGGCCCCCAACAGTCCCTCACACATAGTATGATGCCACCCACAGTAGACCTACACACAGTATGATGCCACCCAAGTCCCCCCAATAAAGTATGATGGCCCCCACACAGTATAATACCACCCACAGTCCCCCACACACAGTATGATGCCATCCTCAGTCTCCTACACAGTATGATGACCCTTCAATTCCCTTCCATACACATACCCAAATTGAGATACCAAAGGGGGAATGAAATGTGAGGGGTGATCTGTGCTGTTCAGGGGTCTCTTAGGGGTTACATTACGGTTCACCACTGAGTCATTGTAACCTAAGGGACAACTATATTTTCTTTGCTTTTTTCTGCCTGAATCGGGTGATATCCTGATTGTTAATGAAATATTCATTTACTAGTAGACGCTTAATTGTGTCATTACTGGAATTATTTAATAGATATGATGGTTAATCAGATGTTTCCATTAACAATGTAATAAAACCGGCAGAATGTAATTACTGAAATGGACTTGGAGGATTTTTTTAATGGGTTCTGACAGAACTTATTTATACATGCAACAACACAAGTAAGAACGGGTATAATAAAGCATGTCAGCGTGTATTTGTCTAGGATCATTAATTTATAGGTAGCGATGACCAAATGTCCCCAAGGGGTAGATGTACATTTCATAGAAATAGGTCAAATGGTATTTTCAATTAAATAGCAATGAGAACCATTGGGGCATGGATCGCTTGCCACGGTAATGACATGTACAGCAAGACACAGCTGGAGGCAACTTGGTAAGTTTTGGATAATTAGCAGGTTCTTTAAGGTTTTTTGGTAATTTTAGGCATGTATTTGTTATTCGCAAATAGTGAGACTCAACCTTGGGGCAAGGAACATTATGAGTAAACTACCTATATTTATGAACTTTCAATATATGAAAGATGAAAGAGGAGACATAATAGCAAAATTGCCCTTTTATTTTGCCACCTGGCATCTAAACATCCGGTATGTGTTCTCTCCCCAGCCTTTTATCGTAGCCCTTGGGCAAACCCAATTGTTAAAAAGACAAAACAGGTCCTCTAGTGAGTGCAGTCCGGCATAGGTTCTTCTCAATAAAGATGGTCAAATTGTATTTGCACAATTTATGTTTCAAAATTAAGGCTATGTGCCCATGTCGCGGGCAGAGGAGAGGACGCTATGCTCTCCCACTGCTCGGGTCCGGCCGCTGCTGCCGCTGCTCGGTGGTGGCTCGAGCGGTGGGCCGGATCCCGGGGACTCGAGCGGCGTTCCTCGCCCGTGAGTGAAAAGGGGATTTGATTGTGGGAATTGGATATTGTCCGTGACGCCACCCACGGTTGTGGTGATATTGGTGACACCACCGCTGTTCTGGACGGGGATCCCGGGAGCGATGACAGGGAGCAGCTTTGATGTTAGTTCTCCCCTCCGTCGGTAGGGGGTTGGTTGTCCCGGGGCCCGGTGATGGGGTAGGGAAGGATGGCAGGCGGGTTACGGGGCCTGGTGAGGTGCAGGGTCGCGGGGGCAGCGCTGTGCCGCACGGCACGGTGGTACTCACTCAGCCAATGATGAGGACACAGTTCTCGGTAAAACACACGGCTGGATGGACGGGTCCCACAGACGGCTGCGGTGTTGTTTCTCCCGGCAGGTTGATGGTGACTGCCTTTCCCTGCACCTATGTAGTGTAACGGTTCCAATGGGTTCCCACCGGTAACCCGTCCCCAGCTTGGATGGGTGCTGAAGGAGCCCCTTTTGCCCGCAGGCTCTGGCCCTGGGAACTTTAGCCTTGGCGGTGACTGTGTTTCCCTCTCTCGGTTGGACGGTTGCCTTCTGACAGGACTTGGCTGCTGGGAAACCCAGGAGGTTCCCTTTGCTAACGGATTTGGCAAATTCACGGCGACTCCTAGCCTTGCCGGGGTCCGTAAGCCCCTGCCGGATGGTGCTGGCTTCTCTTTGCGTACCGGTCCGGTACCGCTGGGCCACCGCCCGTCCACGGTCCTTACGGTTAGCTCCAATAGGGCACTCCTGCAGACGGTCACCACCGTCTGCCAACCTTGCTGATCCGTCCGGGCCACACACCCGGACCAACTTCAGGCTGCTCAACTGCTACTTCCCTCCTTCCACTTTCACCTCCAAACTCTATCTGCCTGCTTTTCCTGCCTCCAGAACTGTGAACTCCTTGGTGGGCGGGACCAACCGCCTGGCCCACCCCCTGGTGTGGACATCAGCCCCTGGAGGAAGGCAACAAGGGTTTTTGTCTGACTTTGGTGTGCCTGACCGGGAGTGTGGGGTGTGCTGGTGTTGTTCTCTGTGGCCCCTGGCTTGTCCAGGGCGCCACATTCCCCCTTAGTAAAATGCAGACCGTCCGCGGGCTGCCCGTCCATCACCGGTTTTATTTTCACAACTGAAAAGATAAACGGTAAAACAGAGATTACAATTAAAATAACATCTTCCCACATCGGGAGGTACTCTTACTTTAACGTTGCAAAACGGTTACGGCTTCCGCTCTCTCCCACCCAAGCAACCTGGCCCTGATGCTGCCCCTAAGCAAACAGGCAGCACCCCTTGACCCCAGTCCAGCACAAGTTACCCGAGCAGGTTCTGTCCTATTTCAGGGGACCCACGTCCATGGGGAACCCCTGAAATCCCCGGAGGATCGCCACCGGTTGCGGTAGTGGCGGGCCTGGGCCATCACTTCCCTCCAGGCCCATCCTCCAAATCAGCCTCTCCGGAGGCGGTAACGGTAAAGCCATAAAACACATTTTATTTACAAACCACAAGTTCGTGGTTGCCCTGCCAGTTCTCGGGCTTGTCCGTAGTAGTTCCTACGCATAACTTGCAAACAGTCCCCACGGGGACAACAGCTGCCGGCAACGACCGGTTCTAATCAGGTTGCAAATCAGGTAACATCTCGGTAATCATTCACTTATTTTCAAAACTTTCACAACGGTACTTTGGTGGTCCCAGCGGGGACAACTTGCAACGGGACTCCGCTGACTTTGGAGCGGCTACCACCGCAGGGGGTCGGCCCACTCGGGGACCGGTCAGTACATCGGCTTCTCCTTCCACAGGCAGTTCAGTCCAGAACCACTGACGGCCGCTAAGAACGGTGGCGGGGGCAGCGTGGTCGGCACCCCCTCCTCCATCAGCGACATTCTCTCTGGACATCCAGCTGCGGTGCCGGCCCCCGGCTCCCATGCAATAATGGCTGGTTCTGGGGTTTGGGTGGACTGGTCGCAACGTGGCACGGCCGCAGCGGCCCCTTGCTCACGGGCCCCCACTACGGCAACCATCCTGCGCATCTCCGCCTTCAAGTCCAGCAGCTGCTGCAGGCTTTGCGCCCTCACCTTCAAGCAGAACCGACCCAGCTCCCATTCCAGCCATGCAGCGGTCCCGGCTGGGAGCTCACCCGGGCCGCAGTCTTCAAAGGCTACTCCTCCTCGGTTCCCCCAGAGCTTGGACGCTCCGGTAGCGGGTACTCCCGCGCTCCAATTCGAGGACGCCGCCATCTCGCCATCCGTGTCCCCCTTAGTCTCTTTCCAGCTCCTCCTCTACAGGGGCGGGGTTTTGGCCCTCGCGCCTCCACTACTTGAGGAGACGCTCGAGCGAGAATTCTTCGCGCCCAAGATGGCGGCTTCACAAATTTTTCGGCCGGACACCACCGGCGGTTACACAAGGCGCACTTCCACCAGTTGGTAGAACGGTAGGATCCTGTTCGTGATGCCTAGTTGTCGCGGGCGGAGGAGGGGACGCTACGCTCTCCCACTGCTTGGGTCCGGCCACTGCTGCCGCTGCTCGGTGGTGGCTCGAGCGGTGGGCCAGATCCCGGGGACTCGAGCGGCGTTCCTCACCCGTGAGTGAATAGGGGATTTGATTGTGGGAATTGGATATTGTCCGTGACGCCACCCACGGTTGTGGTGATATTGGTGACACCACCGCTGCTCTGGACGGGGATCCCGGGAGCGATGACAGGGAACAGCTTTGATGTTAGTTCTCCCCTCCGTGGGTAGGGGGTTGGTTGTCATGGGGCCCGGTGATGGGGTAGGGATGGATGGCAGGCGGGTTATGGGGCCTGGTGAGGTGCAGGGTCGCGGGGGCAGCGCTGTGCCGCACGGCACAGTGGTACTCACTCAGCCAATGATGAGGACACAGTTCTCGGTAAAACACATGGCTGGATGGACGGGTCCCACAGACGGCTGCGGTGTTGTTTCTCCCGGCAGGTTGATGGTGACTGCCTTTCCCAGCACCTATGTAGTGTAACGGTTCCAATGGATTCCCACCGGTAACCCGCTCCCCAGCTTGGATGGGTGCTGAAGGAGCCCCTTTTGCCTGCAGGCTCTGGCCCTGGGAACTTTAGCCTTGGCGGTGACTGTGTTTCCCTCTCTCGGTTGGACGGTTGCCTTCTGACAGGACTTGGCTGCTGGGAAACCCAGGAGGTTCCCTTCGCTAACGGATTTGGCAAATTCACGGCGACTCCTAGCCTTGCCGGGGTCCGTAAGCCCCTGCCGGATGGTGCTGGCTTCTCTTTGCGTACCGGTCCGGTACCGCTGGGCCACCGCCCGTCCACGGTCCTTACGGCTAGCTCCAATAGGCCACTCCTGCAGACGGTCACCACCGTCTGCCAACCTTGCTGATCCGTCCGGGCCACACACCCGGACCAACTTCAGGCTGCTCAACTGCTACTTCCCTCCTTCCACTTTCACCTCCAAACTCTATCTGCCTGCTTTTCCTGCCTCCAGGACTGTGAACTCCTCGGTGGGCGGGACCAACCGCCTGGCCCACCCCCTGGTGTTGACATCAGCCCCTGGAGGAAGGCAACAAGGGTTTTTGTCTGACTTTGGTTTGCCTGACCGGGAGTGTGGGGTGTGCTGGTGTTGTTCTCTGTGGCCCCTGGCTTGTCCAGGGTGCCACACCCACGCTGCGGAAAATGCGCGGAATTTGCCGAGGATTTTTCCGCGGAAATTCCGCAGATTTTTCAACAATCTGCAGCACAGCTACTCCCCAGCCATTTCTATGCATTTGGGAACTGCTGTGCCCACGCTGTGTTTTTTTCCGCAGTGGAAATAATGCGCATTACCCTGCGGAAAAATCAGCGGCATGGGAATTATTCCTGCGGAATTCTCTGCAGGGTCCCATATACTTACCTGCCTTGATAGAAGACAACGATGTCACTTTCTCCGTCCGGTGCACAGGAGCGCGGTCGATCCAGGTACAGGAAGGAAGAGGTGGGCGGGGCCTGCACAAGCTCCGGTCATGTGACAGCCGGAGCTAGTGTCGCAGGCGGAGGAGGGGACGTTGCGCTCTCCCACTGCTCGGGTCCGGCTGCTGCCGCCGCTGCTGCTCGGTGGTGGCTCGAGCGGTGGGCCGGATCCCGGGGACTCGAGCGGCATTCCTCGCCCGTGAGTGAAAAGGGTGGGGATTGATTGTGGGGATTGGATATTGTCCGTGACGCCACCCACGGTTGTGGTGATATTGGTGACACCACCACTACTCTGGACGGGGATCCCGGGAGCGATGACAGGGAGCAGACTGGATGTTAGTTCTCCCCTCCGTGGGTAGGGGGTTGGTTGTCCCGGGGCCCGGTGATAGGGTAGGGATCGATGGCAGGTGGGTTACGGGGCCTGGTGAGGTGCAGGGTCGCGGGGGCAGCGCTGTGCCGCAATGCACGGTGGTACTCACTCAGCCAATGATGAGGACACAGTTCTCGGTAAAACACACGGCTGGATGGACGGGTCCCACAGACGGCTGCGGTGTTTCTCCTCCCGGCAGGTTGATGGTGACTGCCTTTCCCTGCACCTGTGTAACGTGTACGGTTCCAATGGGTTCCCACCGGTAACCCGCTCCCCAGCTTGGATGGGTGCTGAAGGAGCCCCTTTTGCCTGCAGGCTCTGGCCCTGGGAACTTTAGCCTTGGCGGTGACTGTGTTTCCCTCTCTCTGTTGGACTGTTGCCTTCTGACGGGACTTGGCTGCTGGGAAACCCAGGAGGTTCCCTTCGCTAACGGATTTGGCAAATTCACGGCGACTCCTAGCCTTGCCGGGGTCCGTAAGCCCCTGCCGGATGGTGCTGGCTTCTCTTTGCGTACCGGTCCGGTACCGCCGGGCCACCACCCGTCCACGGTCCTTACGGTTAGCTCCAATAGGCCACTCCTGCCAACCTTGCTGATCTGTCCGGGCCACACACCCGGACCAACTTCAGGCTTCTCTACTGCCACTTCCCTCCTTTCTCTTTCACCTTCAAAACTCTATCTCTCTACTTTTCCCGCCTCCAGGACTGTGAACTCCTCGGTGGGCGGGGCCAACCACCAGGCCCACCCCCTGGTGTGGACATCAGTCCCTGGAGGGAGGCAACAAGGGTTTTTTATCTGACTTCGGTGTGCCTGACCGGGAGTGTGGGGTGTGTAGGTGTTGTTCTGTGACGACCTGGCTTGTCCAAGGCGCCACACTAGTGCAGGCCCGCCCACCTCCAGCATAGTGCACCAGACGCTGACAGAGTGACCCGGCCGCCGGAAAGCGAGGTGCTGCATGATGCAGGTAAGTAATATGAACGCCCCGATCACTGCAGCACTTGTTCTGCATTGAGGATGCAGTGCCGAAGCCATGGTACTGTATCCTCAATGCAGAATGCCCGCAGCATATCCGCAGGACATTCCGCTGTACATCCGCAGCATGGAAACAGAAAGAAGTTGTGCTGCGGATTTCTGGGAGCGCCTGCGGAATGTCCTGCAGATATAACCGCAGGACACTGTCCCCGTGGGCACATAGCCTAAAGGCCACTTTACACACACAGATAAATCTTTGGCAGATTTGTGGTTGCAGTGAAATCATGGACATATTGTTCCATTTGTACACAGCCACAAACCTGGCACTGATTGTCCACAATTTCACTACAACCACAGATCTGCAGCAGATTTATCTGTGTGTGTAAAGTGGCCTTAAGGGTTTTCTGAATCCATCATTTTACAGATCGCGTAAGATAAAGAAGGACCACATGATCTTGGGTGTAGCCGGCACTCTTCCCGATAGTTCCTTGCAGTAAACCTTATTTGTAGCACCACCAATCATGATATTGCTGCTCGTATTTTCTTCTTTAACGTATAATTTAAACACTGCCCTTAGTTATAGTTCATTCTGTGACAATTTATTGAGGCACAACATAGAAGAACCAGTGTAGGCTCGGTGGTGGCTCATTAAAAAATGTCCACTAAAAGAAAAAGTTACAATAGATGGATTAATGTAAAAGGAACCGCTTTGCAATTGTCTACCTGCCCATCATGGTTAACATTGTACCCATATTGTCCTTGGTTGGATTTAAACCCAGGCCCCTAGTGATGCAAAGAAACAATACTAACTACTGAGCCACCATACACATTCCAAAAAGAAAACCTGTTGATGAATGGAGATGAGTGAACCTGAGGTTTGATGTTTGGAGTCCGGGCTCGGAAACCGACTTACCCCCCCCCCCCTCCAAAGTTCGGGTTTGAAGTTTGAATGAGTTAGAAGTGCGAAACACTCAAGCGAGCAGCGCCGTGCTTGGGTATGAGTGATGTTCAGCCCTGTGTGAGCCGTGTACAGTGCATAAATGGCTCGCACTGCGGGTAAAATCAGCTTGATCAGATGTAACGTGTACACACACCAAAAAATTAAATTTGAAAAATCCCACACAATCTCCCCCAGAAGTGTTCTGCGTATGGCTGGCTGTATGTGGGTGGAGACACAATCTGCCCAATTACTCACTTCCATTGAGGTTCGGATCAAGTCTGGGTCACAAATGAAACTTTATCTATGGTTTGAATATGCTCTGTGAACCGAACCTCCAAAAGTTCGCTCATCTCTATTGATGAACCCTCAAAAAAGGATAATTTTTGGATCGCTAAAAGAAGTTATTCCTTATTCACTTTCCAAACAACAGACCTGTAGTTACTCCCCAAAAATAAATACTTTTTGGACTAGTTATTAGAATGCCATTTTTTTCCCCAATGCCAACACATATGTATTAACATACTTTAGGCAACTTTAGGCATCTGCCTGACTCCAAGAATGTGAATTATTTATTTTTTTTTTTTTTTTTAATATTTCGACAAGCAAAAAATGTCTGACAGTGCTGTGTGTTATTGATCAGGCTGTTTGTTACCACCTTTTTCCATCTGTTTACCCATAGCTCTATAACAAGTTATTTTGACATTACTAAGACTGTCTTAGCCTTAAAGGGAATCTGTCACCAGGTTTTTACCACTTCATCTGAGAGCAGCATAATGTAGAAACAGAGTGTGATGCCAAACACCCAAGTGTAATGAGACACTACACCACTAGGTGTCGCCAGACACACTAGTGGAGGATATCTGCAGGGGGTGTACACTAGGTGTCCCTAGACACACAAGTGAGTGATAGTTGAACAAGCCAGGAGTCAGGAGCTCGGAGTGATGGAGGGAGAAATACAAGCCAAAGTCTAAGTGAGAGCCGAGGGTCTGTAAACCAGAAAGTCGCACTAAGAACCAGGAAGAAAGTGGAGCTAGAGTTAGGGGATGAGCCTAGGCTGGGAAGCCAAGAGTCAGGTAAATGTGAGCAAGAGGAGACGGGGTCATGAAACTAGCCAAAAGTCAGGGAGACAGGGAGTCAGGTCAGAGTAAGGGAGGAGACGGGATGAGGTATGAGGATCTAGGTAGCGGGACAAGATCAGGTCAGTCACTTATGGGAACCAGAGACGAACACTGCCGAACAGGAACAATCACTGGCGGCGTTCCGGGTGAAACAGTTCCCAGATTAAATAGAGCAATCATCCAAAATGAAGCTCCAACGAACAGACCCCTCCCACACAACCCAGGACTAGACCAGGAACCACAGGAAAATATGAGGCCCTGCATAGGCTCTGCAGGATAACAGAGCACCGCTAACCAGAATCATGACACAGAGATCCTGAAACTAACCAAGTTTATCTTAGATAACTGTGTGCAGTCATTCAGACTTTATCTCAGAATTGAGTGTAGCAGAGCTGAGTGAGCTATCCCACCCAGGCTCTCAATAAAGATTGTGTATTGATTGTGACAAGCCTGAAATGGTTAGATAAAATAGGAGCTCTCAGAGTGTTATACACAACATTTTTGGGACAACTGTTTTCTTCGGCACACTTTCCGTTCCTGCAGAATCGATTTGGTTTTAAATAATTTTTTGGGATGAATTGGACCCAAAATACATTTTAACAAATTCACTCATCTCTCTCATGACTCGTGAGAGAGATGAGTGAATTTCTTAAAATTAACGTGAGTCATGAGACATTAGCAAATGGGATGGTACAAACCATGATTGCTACCTCTGCTCTTTTCATAGACCATATAGTACCTTATAGTCTGCCACTATGTTATATATGGCTTTGAGGCATATTTAATACTAATCTATATTTTTTCCTTTTTATATTGTACCAAACAAATAGCACTACTGGCCATTCAAACCACAGGACCTGGAGACAGATAACAGTGTATCAGTTGGCATAACTTGAAGCTCCTGGGTCCCAATGTAAAATTGTAATTTACCCCCTCTAGCCCTGTGCCATTAAGAATTCTAGTGTCTTCTTATGTGGCTATTGACTTTGAGCAAATAGTCATATTGAGAGCTAATGCTTTTTGGACACGATTGAAAAATTGGGACTTGGTAAATTTGGGAATATTGTCAACAATGGATTCAGAATCACAAAATAAGTAAGATTCTTTAAACAGGTTTTCCAGTACCCTGGACAACAATTCAGTTTGACGTCCCCTCCATATGGTGTAAGTAGTCATCATGGGACTGCCCATTTGTAATTTAAGTACCCTACAGTCAGGTGCCGACAAGCTGCTCTTCTTAATTCTCTCACTGTTCAGTAGAAAACTACAGCTCCTGCTTCATAGAGAGAAGCTAGTTGTTGTGGCCGTAAGTATGAAAATCACTTATGAGTCGAGTCACCATGTAATAATTTATGAAATCAGCAAGCAGAGCTGAATCCTGACAGTGAGTATATTGCATGTTGTTAGGACTGAGCATGCTACAGTGCTTAATTTTATATTTAAAGAGGTTCTCAAGGTCTGTGATGAAAGCCTGCCGTCACTCAAGGTGACTTAAGACTTCTGAATTCTAAAGGTTGTGCACTGCATATGTAGCACCCAACGGGGCAGGTGTTTTAACCTACTCGTTGCCGGGCTGTCGACTGTCGTTGTCACGGGCGGCCTAGCCCGCCTCCGTTGCCCCGAGGCGTACAGAAAATGGCAGGGTAGAGATGTTGGGGGATAGTATTGAGATGTTTGTCGTGATGTTACCTGTGGTATGCGGCCAGGGAATGGGCCGCAGCTAATGTGGCGCCCCTGACCTGGTCAGGCACCACTGAGTACTGCACCCATGCTGGGGACAGTACAATGCAGGTAATCCAGAAGGCTGACAGGGGTGTGGAACACAGGCGCATAGTGATCAGGTCTCACACATGTACCCATGAGAGGACCCCTGGGGATCCCAGGAGGGGGCAAAGCCTATACCTCCACTGGAATAGTGGCAGGGGGTCAAAAGCCTCCATCTCCTCTCAAGGGGTGTGGTGGAGAGTCTGGTTGCTAGGTGGCGTAGGCAAGAACAGGAGAGGAGGAGCAGTGAGTCAGTTAGAGCAGAGAACTCCGTAGGGCTCAGTGAGGAGCAGACCTGTGGGGCTGTTGCTGTCTAACAGCGCCCGCGCAGTGGCTACTGACGGGGGAGAACGGTCAACTAGGAGTGCTACCTGAAAGCCAGCTTCAGCTAGAGAGAAAGCACGGAGTGGGAAGTAAGGAGACTGCTAGAGAGCACCAGGCCCAACCGGGCGGCAGATCCCGAAGCGAAGATAGATCCAGCTTTCTTCTGCTAAACCTGCCGGTGTGGGGCTCTCAAAGCCCACACCACAACACCACAAAAGCCGCAGCCACGTAACCGCAGTGAGGGCCCATAGGTCACAGGAGGCAAGCAGCTGGAGTGGCCTGGTCCGGGGAACAAGCAAACGGCAAACAAAAGGGGGAGAGAGGCTGCAGCATCTTCCCTGGGTGACCCCCATAGGGACTCAAAGTCGGGGTCACCCCAAACCACCAGGGGCTAAGGAAGGCGAGTCAGTAGTCACCCTCATAAAGTCAGCCGGAAGGATACCTGGTTCCCATCTGGTTCATCCCAGCTACGCCCGGGCTACTCACCCTGCCATCAAATGTGAGTAAAGCCCTTGAAAGACAGTTCTGCCTGTGTGAGTCATTCTGCGACTTGTGGTACTACAAACCTACACCGGGCCCTGGGGCTTGCCTCACTCTCAGGAGGCTATTCCAACTAACTGCACACACCATCAGCCCCAGGCGACCCTCAACCTGCAGTGGCGGTCCCCACTGACCGCAATACTGAGAGTGGCGTCACGATCAAAACCGAAGATTCCCTACCTGTGACCAGCACCAGCTACGTGGAGTCCCTGAAGGTATGCACCGATACAACACCTGTGGGGCTTCACATCTGGCGTCACGAACAGGATAAGGACTAGACCTGTTCAGACAGGTGACCATGTGCCTGGGCGGTCCGCTTGGAAAATTGGAAGCGCCGCCATATTGCCACCATGAAAAGCGCGCTGAAGAACAACAGCAGCCCGCGCTGGGAGAAGTTACCGCCCACGAAGAGGTGTGGCTACCCAGAGATCCCCTGCAGAGTTCTGAGCTTGCCAGCGAAGAGAGCGGAAGCGTCCGGAGACGGCGGAGCAGGAGAGAAGCCAGCAGCTTGCTAGAGAAAATGGCGTCTGAGTGCAGAGACCCAGAGCCAGGCTCCGCTGCCTGGTGGTGTCGGGAGCTCGCCGAGTTCTGCGATCAACTGGAAGCCAGGGTCGGAAGGCTGATCAGAGAGGGACGCGAGGAGTTCCTATGGATGACCGCAGCGGTTCGGGCCTACGAGGAGAGAGCCGCGCACCGAGTGCCAGACCGGGCGGTGACGACTCAGACCCCGATGCTGCTACCGATGGGTGAGTCCAGTGTTGCCCCTGCCGGCCCGGATGCCCCGACCCCTGCTGCCACGCCCGCGGTCCCTGAAGAGGCGCCCGGTGCGGCGACGCTGAACCAGGCCGCAGCCACGCCAGGTGCGGCCCGCCAAGACCCGGCCGCCGCAGCGATGCCCTGCTCGGCCCGCCAAGACCCGGCCGCCGCAGCGATGCCCTGCTCGGCCCGCCAAGACCCGGCCGCCGCAGCGATGCCCTGCTCGGCCCGCCAAGCCCCGGCCGCCGCAGCGATGCCCTGCTCGGCCCGCCAAGCCCCGGCCGCCGCAGCGATGCCCTGCTCGGCCCACCAAGACCCGGTCCCTGCAGCGACGCCCAGCCCAGCCTGCACGGATCTCATCGCAGCTGCGACGCCGATCCAGGCCGCCGCCATACAGGGCGCGGCCCGCCAAGACCAGGCCGCCGCCATGCCAGGCGCGGCCCGCCAAGACCAGGCCGCCGCCATGCCAGGCGCGGCCCGCCAAGACCAGGCCGCCGCCATGCCAGGCGCGGCCCGCCAAGACAAGGCTGACGTACCATTTACCCCGGCCCGCAAGGCCAGAGCAGACAAGGCTCCCCAGGTTCAGGAAGTCCCTGCTAGGCAATCCCTGGTAGGTGAGGACTCCGCATACTGGCAGCTAAAAGCCGACCTGGAAGCTAAGTTCCCACGGGAGATGGTGGAGCGGTACATGCTCCCTCCGCACACCCCAAAGAGTATCCCGACAGCTCCCGCAGCAACCACGGCAAAGAGTTCCCCACCTGGGCCGGCAGAAAGAAGTCCATCCCCAGCACTGCTACCCAAGGAGTGCCAGGAAGAACTAAGGGGGGGAGGAGGCCAGGAGGTTGAGGGGCTGACTCCAGAGCCATACCCAGAGCCAGAGATGCTGCCTTATTCTCGCTGGGATGAGGAAGACCTGACACCATCTGCAGAAGAAGATCTGCCCAAAAGCCTTACCTGGGAGTTTGTGAGCTGCACCCTACAGAATCCAGCCCGTAAGACACACCGCAACAGAATGCAACTATCCTCTGCACCGTCATCTCCAGAGCAGAGAGAAGTCACCGCCAGAGACCTGCAAGAAAAACGAGCCCTGAGAAGGTCCAAAGCCCAGGCCAGAGGACCCCTTTTCAGAGGAGTAGTGGAGGATTTTAATCTGAGAAGTGGATATGGATTCATCGTAGCACCTGGTATCAAAGAAGGGATATTTGTCAACAGAAGAGATGTGAGAGCTCATCTGCCTAGAGGACACCCTGGCAGAAATCTAAAGATGGGAGATTCAGTCCAGTTTACTATGCATCAAGGTGAAAGAGGATTGTATGCCCTGGACGTAACACAAAGTCCTAAAGAAAGAGAAGGAAGACAAAGCAGAGATAAAGACACAGATGAAGATCAAGAAAGAAAAGACAAGGAACCTACAGATGAAACTACCTCAGACGACGACAGAGAGCAGGAAAGCAGCAGGTGCCACCGCCATACAGGCTCAAGCCCTGGTAAAGAGGAGTAGAGTTAAGTAAAGTAAAGAAAGAAGTACAGAAGTTAAAGTTTTGAAAAGTTTTGTTTTGCAACGTTTAAGCATGTGCCCACAAAAACTATTGTGAGAAAAACCATAAACCTTAAGGCTATGAACTGGCTATAGCCACAAACTCTCGCAGTGTAAATAGTTACACCAAAAGGGCACCACCACCACCAGAGTCAGCCTGTTTAGGGGCTTGGCTCGTCTGCAACCAGGAGGAGCCCGTCCGTATATAGGGCCTTGGCTCACCTGCAACCAGAGAGCATGCCTGTTTATGGGGCCTGGCTCTCCACCACAAAGAGGGTACCTGGTCAGCACCAACTGTGGAGGCCGCCTCTGCATCCTGCCAGAAGAGGCTGAAGGCGCGGATCCACCAGGCCAGGTATACCCTGAAACCACCAGCCCATGTAAGCCGCCTCTACATCCTGCCAGAAGTGGCTGAAGGCGCGGCCAACGTGAAAGGGTTTTGGGTGGGTTAACGGACTTGTGGGTGGAGGGTGGTGATGTATGGTACCTGGTGCTTTTAAAAATGTTTTACATGTTTTAATGTTTTATGCATTTTAAAATGTTGTCTTGCAGCCCGAGGACGTGCTGGTGATAACTAAGGGGGAATGTGGCGCCCCTGACCTGGTCAGGCACCACTGAGTACTGCACCCATGCTGGGGACAGTACAATGCAGGTAATCCAGAAGGCTGACAGGGGTGTGGAACACAGGCGCATAGTGATCAGGTCTCACACATGTACCCATGAGAGGACCCCTGGGGATCCCAGGAGGGGGCAAAGCCTATACCTCCACTGGAATAGTGGCAGGGGGTCAAAAGAATCCATCTCCTCTCAAGGGGTGTGGTGGAGAGTCTGGTTGCTAGGTGGCGTAGGCAAGAACAGGAGAGGAGGAGCAGTGAGTCAGTTAGAGCAGAGAACTCCGTAGGGCTCAGTGAGGAGCAGACCTGTGGGGCTGTTGCTGTCTAACAGCGCCCGCGCAGTGGCTACTGACGGGGGAGAACGGTCAACTAGGAGTGCTACCTGAAAGCCAGCTTCAGCTAGAGAGAAAGCACGGAGTGGGAAGTAAGGAGACTGCTAGAGAGAACCAGGCCCAACCGGGCGGCAGATCCCGAAGCGAAGATAGATCCAGCTTTCTTCTGCTAAACCTGCCGGTGTGGGGCTCTCAAAGCCCACACCACAACACCACAAAAGCCGCAGCCACGTAACCGCAGTGAGGGCCCATAGGTCACAGGAGGCAAGCAGCTGGAGTGGCCTGGTCCGGGGAACAAGCAAACGGCAAACAAAAGGGGGAGAGAGGCTGCAGCATCTTCCCTGGGTGACCCCCATAGGGACTCAAAGTCGGGGTCACCCCAAACCACCAGGGGCTAAGGAAGGCGAGTCAGTAGTCACCCTCATAAAGTCAGCCGGAAGGATACCTGGTTCCCATCTGGTTCATCCCAGCTACGCCCGGGCTACTCACCCTGCCATCAAATGTGAGTAAAGCCCTTGAAAGACAGTTCTGCCTGTGTGAGTCATTCTGCGACTTGTGGTACTACAAACCTACACCGGGCCCTGGGGCTTGCCTCACTCTCAGGAGGCTATTCCAACTAACTGCACACACCATCAGCCCCAGGCGACCCTCAACCTGCAGTGGCGGTCCCCACTGACCGCAATACTGAGAGTGGCGTCACGATCAAAACCGAAGATTCCCTACCTGTGACCAGCACCAGCTACGTGGAGTCCCTGAAGGTATGCACCGATACAACACCTGTGGGGCTTCACACTGCTGTCGCTGTCCTCCGGCTCCGGGGCAGATGGTAGTAGCAGCTATGGGTGGTATCGCTCCCTACAGGTGGTGCAGGCCCCGGGGAGGATGATAAGAGGAATAGTAATTGCGGCTCGGAGCGGCAGTACCGGTAATAAAGAGTCAGAATCTATGGCTGCAGTTCCAGGTTGTTTAGTCACTTTTGTGCGGTGCCGCTCACCTAGGTAATACCTGTGACTTGCTATGATGGGCTAAGTTGAACACAAATCTCTTTAGAGATCAGTCCGGTTTGGTGTTCGGTGGGTGTCTCCTTGAAACGCCTGTCTGTGGATCCCCTGGCTTGAAGCTACGAGGGGACCCTGGCTTTCACGAGATGTACTCTTGTCCCTATCTGCAGGTTCCGCGGTTCCGATGTGGGGTTCTGCTTGAAGCGAGAACCCGGATCCTATATGGCACTGTGCTGTCGGGCGCTGTGTGAGCAGGGAAGCTTGAAACTTTCTCTATCCAGGCAGATTCTGCAAAACCAACGTGAAGTATGATCTTCCCTAAGGTCCTGTCGCCCTGAGTGGCGTCCGTTCCGAGGGGAGCAGATTCACTCTCCCCATGGTAACCGTGTGAACTTTCTCCTCTTTCACCGGAGCACCTGTAGATGCGGCTGCTCCCTTCCTCTCCTGCTGGAGAACTCCTAACTGTTGTGTTGGCTCCTGACTCCCCCTGCTGGCTGCACCTCCCCCCTCCCAGGTACTAAGCTTGTGGGACTGGGGCCCCTGTTGAGGGCATCCTGTAAATGCCTCTCTGTCTGCGACCCCTTTATTACCCAACCCTAGCCCAGTCCCCAGTGGGAACAGGGCAACCTGGTGTGTATTTGAGTGTGTAACGTGGTGAAGCCGGGACTCCCCTCCTCAGGAACCAGGTTTAGCATTACACCCAAATTTGGGTGCAATACTCTGTGGCGACTGAAGCCTCAGGGGTGCCACACATACTATTTGGATTCTCCAGTGCTGGAAGCAAAATTGGACAGTCATGTGAGTGCAAGAATGCTATTTGCATACTTCTGACCATATTCTTACTAGATGTGTCAAGAACACACATGACCACATGCATGTAAATGGCTTACTTGCAGTTTTGTGACCTTCCGCTTTCACCGGCAGCAGCAGAAAATCTTCACAGTGTGCCATGCGTGCACTGTGAAAATTCAGAAGACTGTAGTCACATAAAATTGAACAACTCTTTTAATACTCCTCACATAGATAAAAACATAGTAACTATTAACTTTACAGGCAGCAAAACACTTTTAAAGCATAGCCATACATCACATAATATCACCAGTTATGGATTGTAACATGCATACAGGAACAGAACGAATAACAGCACAAGAATACATCATCAGAACCACCAGCAGTACAGAAGTGCAACACTAGTACCCACAGCAGTACAGAAACACAGCATTACAACCCTCATCAGTCCATAAATACGTCACCCGAACCACCAGCAGTATAGGAATCTATCACTAAAACCCCCACTAGTACAGAAACACATCACCAGGACCACCAGAAGAAAGGAAATACATCACCAGAACCACCAGAAGTACAGAAATACATCACCAGAACCACCAGCAGTACAAAAATACATCAGTAGAACTCCCATTAATACAGAAAAACAGCATTAATACTCTCATCAGTACAGAAATAGATCACTATGACCACCATCAGTACAGGAATACATCACCAAAATCAACATCAGAATATGAACACATCACCTTAAAAATCATCAGTACATGAATACATCACCAGGACCACTATCAGTATATGGTACATCAATTGTAATGTCAAATCAGACCATTTAGATTTATGAATCACAAATATTGTTCAAGAAAGGCTCATACCACACACCAAGATTAAAAGATAAATAAAGAGTTCAATTAATTGTAGCTATGTAATGATGCCTGGTGTGCGGGGGCTGACAGGACCAGAAGGACCGTTCGGAAAAAGCTAGAAGAACCAAAAGAAAAAAACCCAAACAAAGGTCGATAATAATTCCAAAAATGGGAAAAAAATTCCAAGTGTTTTGAAATTGCAAAAAAAGTGCAATTGCACGATAGTTTTTGGGATATTTTATTCACTGTGTTCAATATATGGTAAAACTAATGTGTCAGTATGAGTTCGTAGATACCAAACATACTGTATATACTTTTATCAAATTCAGAAGTTTGTGCAAAAAAAATGGCGATTTTTGTACCCTTTTCTGAGACCAATAACGTTCTCATCTTTTGGGATCTGGTACTCAGTGATGGCTTATTTTTTGAGTCTTGAGCTGACATTTTTAATTATACTATTTTTATGCAGATGCTACATTTTGATCTCCTGTTATTGCTTTTTTAAAAAAAATTTGCGTGGACCAAAAAAGTAATTTTGCAATTTGGAATTGTTTGTCTGTTTGTCTGTGATACTGTTAAAAAAGCAAAAAGAAAAAAAAAATTTGTCTGGGGATTTAATCTGTAGTATTAGTCACACCTGTTTCTAGAAGCTTCTGGCAGCTTCTGGAAGTCCTTGTAGAACTATATAAACCAGCCAGAGCAAGTGAGGTGCTGAGCATGCGAGATACTGAAGCAAAGTGTGCGGGGATTGAAGATAAGTGTGGCATAGTTTAAACACAATTTCATAGTTTGACACAAGAACATAGTTTGAATTTATCCTTATACGTTTCCCATTGTTTGTTTGTTTTTTTTCTTGTTTGTCTACTTTAACGTTTATCACCATTTAATAGGTGCTCCATGGACAATGCTACCAGGTGTGTATCTTGTCAGATGTATGCATGCCTTGAGCAGCCGTTCGAGGGTGAATATGTCTGCACTCGATGCAAGCATGTTGCGCATTTGGAAGCCCTAGTAACTAATCTAAATAAGCAGCTTGCAACACTAAGGGTATGTGCGCACGTTGCTTTTTACCTGCTTTTTACCTGCTTTTTTGCTGCTTTTTCTTCTGCGCTGTTTAATGCCAAAATGGATGTGTTCTTCTATTCAAGCAAAGTCTATGGGAATTTGGGTTTCTTGTTCACACTATGTTGTTCAAAATGCTGCCTTTTTGAGGCAGAACTTTGGTCAAAAACTCAGCTTTTCAAAGAAGCAACATGTCAATTGTTTTTGCCATTTGGGTTTTGCACTGCAAAGCTGAGTTTTTGACCAAAGTTCTGCCACAAAAAGGCAGCATTTTGAACAACATAGTGTGAACAAGAAACCCAAATTCCCATAGACTTTGCTTGAATAGAAGAACACATCCATTTTGGCATTAAACAGCGCAGAAGAAAAAGCAGCAAAAAAGCAGGTAAAAAGCAGGTAAAAAGCAACGTGCGCACATACCCTCAGGGGCATTGCAAACCTGGAGAGGAGTTTAGAGCTCACTGAGCTTTCTCTGGCTGGGGCCAGTGATATGGAGGAGGGTGGAGGTGGGGAAGATCAGGACCCAGAAGTAGGTAGCTGGGTAACAGTTAGAAGAAGAGGTAGGGGGAAAAGTGTCAGGGAGCCTAGTCCTGACCTGGCACAACCTAGTAAATATGCCTGTTTGGCTGATATTAGGAATGAAGGGCCAGGACTAGGGTCACTACAGCAGGACGTTGCTCCTAGCAACCAGGAAAACAACTGCTTTAGGAAGGAGGGAAATAGGAGTGCAGCAAAGCCCAGACATATGTTGGTGGTAAGGGACTCTATAATTAGGCGAACAGACAGGGTCATCTGTAGCCGAGACCGTGAATGCCGAACAGTGTGTTGTCTACCGGGTGCTCGGGTTCGGCATATTGCGGATCGGATAGACAGATTGCTGGGTGGGGCTGGGGAAAACCCAGCGGTCATGGTGCACATTGGTACTAATGACAAAGTTAGAGGCAGGTGGAAGGTCCTTAAAAATGATTACAGGGAACTAGGAGAGAAGCAGAAGTCCAGGACCTCCAAGGTGGTGTTTTCAGAAATACTACTGGTGCCACGAGCGTCACTAGAAAGACAGCGAGAGCTTAGGGAGATAAATATGTGGCTTAGAAATTGGTGCAGGAAGGAAGGGTTCGGGTTCATGGAGAACTGGGCTGACTGCTCAGTCGGCTACAGGCTCTACAGTAGGGACGGGCTACACCTCAATGGGGAAGGTGCAGCTGTGCTGGGGGAGAAAATGGTCAGACGGATGGAGGAGCTTTTAAACTAGGATCTGGGGGGAGGGAGGGTAGTGGAGCAAAAAAGGGGATAGATAGAGCAGATAGAGACAGTGAGATGATAGGGGTCAATGAAGGATTAGGGGGGGATGGGACATACAAAGAACATAGGGAGGCTAGGAGTAATAAAGGTGTTAATAGGATTAAATGTCTACTGGCAAATGCAAGAAGTCTTGCAAACAAAATTAATGAATTGGAGACTCTTATGTCAACCATGGATTATGATGTGGTGGGCATTACGGAAACCTGGCTGGATGAAAGCCATGACTGGGTGACAAACATACAGGGTTATAGTACATTTAGGAGGGACAGGAAAGACAAAAAAGGTGGTGGGGTGTGTATATTTATCAAATCTAACCTAAAACCTGTGTTGAATGATGGCATTGGGGGAACTGCAACAATGTAGAGTCAGTATGGGTTAATGTACATGGGGAGGGGAATAATGGAAAAATGCTAATTGGAGTTTGCTATAAGCCTCCTAACATACCTGAACAAATAGAGGGTGAAATGCTGGAACAAATTGAAAAGGCAGCTAATAATAATAATCAGGTTCTTATTATGGGGGATTTCAACTATCCAGACATTCAGTGGGACATAGAATCTTCTGGTTCTGCTAAAAGCTGTAAATTCTTATCTACCATTCAAGACCATTTCCTCTCTCAGATGGTAGATGAACCGACCAGGGGAGATAATTTGTTAGATCTGGTCCTGTCAAATAGACCGGATACAATTTCAGATCTACAGGTCCGGGAGCACTTGGGCACCAGCGATCATAATATGGTAAGCTTCAACGTAATATTCAATAGAACATTTCAAAGGGGAAATGCTAAAACCTGGAATTTTAGGAAAGCTGATTTCAACAAATTAAGGGAAGAGCTTAAATGTGTAGATTAGGACAAAGTCATGGTAACTGGGGATGCCGAACATAAATGGGGAAAGTTTAAGGATATACTGCTAGAGTCCTGTAAAAAACATATACCCTCTGGTAATAAAATGCCCGGAATACAAAGAAACTACTATGGATAAATAAGACTGTACAAAGTATAATAAAACAAAGGGTGTTTAAAATCTTGAAGGCTGAGAATACAGAAATAGCATTTCAGGAGTATAAAGATATCAATAGGAAATGCAAAAAAAGAAATCAAGCAAGCAAAACTAGCTACTGAAACAAAAATCGCCAATGACATTAATATAAATCCCAAAATCTTTTATAAATACATTAATGCCAAAAGGAAAACAAAGGATAGTATTGGCCCCTTAAAGCCCCTTAAAATATAATAACAAGTTAGTTATAGAGGACAAACAAAAGACTGAGATATTAAATAGGCATTTCTCATCTGTGTTCACCAAGGAACTGACTGTACCAGGGATCATTCAACAAGTGAAAAATCAAAGTTCACCACCCGATATAATTAATTTAACACAAGAAGAGTACGCCTACGTCTGAGTAAATTAAACATTGACAAATCCCCAGGGCCAGATGGCATTCATCCACGAATATTGAGGGAATTGAGCTCCGTAATTGACAGACCGCTGTATCTCATCTTTTTAGACTCGCTTGTAACAGGGTTGGTGCATCAGGATTGGAGGATTGCTGAAGTGGTACCGATATTTAAGAAAGGTAAGAGGATAGATCCAGGCAACTACCGTCCAGTAAACCTGACATCAGTAGTATGCAAAATTTTTGAGGGAATTTTAAGGGATGACCTGCAAAAATATGTTGCAGAAAATAATATAATAACTGACAGACAGCATGGATTAATGAAAGATAAGTCGTGTCTAACCAACCTGTTGGGGTTCTATGAGAGGGTAAGAGCAAACCTGGATATTGGTAATGCAGCTGATGTGATTTATTTGGACTTTGCAAAGGCATTTGATACTGTACCACATAATTGCCTTATACTAAAGCTCCAGAAGCAAGGACTAGGGGAAACTATATGCAACTGGGTAAGGAATTGGCTAAAAGATAGGAAACAAAGAGTAGTCATAAATGGAACATTCTCTAAATGGGCTATAGTCAGCAGTGGGGTGCCGCAGGGATCTGTGCTAGGACCAATTCTTTTTAATCTCTTTATTAATGACTTTGTGGATGGGATTGATAGTACAGTGTCAGTCTTTGCTGATGACACCAAACTATGTAGGATATTAAAAACTGACCTTGATAGTACAATATTACAAAAAGATCTGGATAAGATGTCAGAATGGGCAGATACTTGGCAAATGAGATTTAATGTTGATAAATGTAAAGTAATGCACCTAGGTCGGAGTAATCCTATAACTGCGTATACATTAAATGGAAGTAAACTCGGGACTACAGAACAGGAGAAGGACTTGGGTATTCTCATTACAAATAAGCTGAGCAGCAGCTCTCAATGTCAGGCAGCAGCTGCTAAAGCAAATAAGATTTTAGGGTGCATAAAAAGAGAGATTAGATCCCGTGATCCCAATGTATTGTTACCCCTCTATAAATCACTTGTAAGGCCACATCTGGAATACGGGATTCAGTTTTGGGCTCCACATTTTAAAAAGGACATTCAGAAGTTAGAGTCAGTTTAAAGGCGGGCAACTAGACTACTACAAGGAATGGAGGCCTCACATATGATGAGAGGTTGGAAAAGTTAGATATGTTTAGCTTAGAAAAAAGACGTCTCAGAGGAGATCTCATTTATATGTATAAATACATGTGTGGTCAATATAAAGGACTGGCACATGACTTATTTCTTCCAAAGACAATACTAAGGACCAGGGGGCACCAACTGCGAGTGGAAGAAAGGCGATTCCGACAGCTAAATAGGAAAGGGTTCTTTACAGTTAGAGCAGTCAGACTGTGGAATGCCGACCACAAGAGGTAGTAATGGCAGATACTATAACAGCATTTAAAAAAGGGCTGGATGATTTCCTCACTACACAACATTGTCGGTTATAAATGACTTAGTGACCAAATGTAGAACTGGTGGACGAAGGTTGACCTAGGTCTTTTTTCAACCTTAGTAACTATGTAACTATGAATTTTTTTCTCACCATGCTGTGTACCGATCAGATTAAATAATTTTATATTTTGATAGATCAGGGCATTTCTGAATGTGGTGATACCAAATATGTGGATGTTTTATATTTCTTTAACTGTTTTATTTTCAATGGGGCAAATGGTGGGTGATTTGAACTTTTAGCTTTTTTATTTTTTCATATTTTTAAAACTTTTTTTTTTTTTACATGTTTTGTTTATTTTACTAGTCCCCCTAGGGGACTTTATCACTACACAGTCTGATCGCTTGTTCACCTGTTATGCCGGCGTCACACGGTACGATATATGTAACAATATGTCGTCGGGGTCACGTCGTTAGTGACGCACATCCGGCATCGTTTCATATATCATAGTGTGTGACAGCTACGAGCGACGGTGAACGAGCAAAAATACTCACCTTCTCGTTGTTCGTTGACACGTCGCTCATTTTCAAAAAGTCGTTTCTTCTTCTGTGCGCCGGTTGTTCATCGTTCCCGGGGTAGCACACATCGCTCCGTGTGACACCCCAAGAACGATGAACACAGCTTACCTGCGTCCCGCCGGCAATGCGAAAGGAAGGAGGTGTGCGGGATGTTACGTCCCGCTCATCTCCGCCCCTCTGCTTCTATTGGCCGGCCGCTGTGTGACGTCGCTGTGACGCCGAACGTCCCACCCCCTTCAGGAAGAGGACGTTCGCTGCCCATAGCGAGGTCGTCCGGAAGGTAAGTACGTGCGAAAGGGGGTTAACGACTTTGTACGCCACGGGCAACTAATTGCCCGTGACGCACAAACAACGGGGGTGGGTACGATCGCTCGTGCGAACGCACGATAGATCGGCCCGTGTGATGCCGGCATTAGCCCCAAATGTCTGCTGTTGAAATTAGCAGACATGTGCAGGGATCACCACCGACTCACCGCAGCAGCCTGCCGAATCCAAGTCTGTGGGTGAGGAGGGGGGCAGCAAAATACAGACACCGGGAAGATGCCTCGGACTGCCGCATCAGGTGACTTGACGGAGCCCCCCTGCCGGCTGATCCCAGAAAAAATGCTTCACATGACCCTCTAGGTACGCCCTTGCATTTGAGTGAGTTGATTTGGGGCTTAAGGATTTTTCCACTTTCTTTAGTTAGTCCAGGGCTTCTGTAGATAAAATGCTGTTAATAGAGGATGATAAAAATGAGGTACAGTGCTGGCCAAAAGTATTGGCACCCCTGCAATTCTGTCAGAGAATACTCAGTTTCTTCTTGAACATGATTGCAATCACAAATGTTTTGGTATTATTATCTTCATTTAATTTGTCTTCAATGAAAAAAAATAAAAAAAAATGTCATAAAGCCAAATTGGATATAATTCCACACCAAACATAAATAAGAGGGTGGACAAAAGTATTGGCATGGTTTAAAAAATCATGTGATGCTTCTCTAATTTGTGTAATTAACAGCACCTGTAACTTACCTGTGGCACCTAACAGGTGTGGCAATAACTAAATCACACTTGCAGCCAGTTGACATGGATTAAAGTTGACTCATTCTCTGTCCTGTGTCCTTGTGTGTACCACATTGAGCATGGAGAAAAGAAAGAAGACCAAAGAACTGTCTGAGGACTTGAGAATCCAAATTGTGAGGAAGCATGAGCAATCTCAAGGCTACAAGTCCATCTCCAAAGACCTGAAAGTTCCTGTGTCTACGGTGCATAGTGTCATCAAGAAGTTTAAAGCCCATGGCACTGTGGCTAACCTCCCTAGATGTGGAAGGAAAAGAAAAATTGACGAGAGATTTCAACGCAAGATTGTGCGGATGGTGGATAAAGAACCTCAACTAACATCCAAACAAGTTCAAGCTTCCCTGCAGTCCGAGGGTACAACAGTATTAACCCGTACTATCCGTCGGCGTCTGAATGAAAAGGGACTGTATGGTAGGATACCTAGGAAGACCCCACTTCTTACTCTGAGACATAAAAAAACCAGGCTGGAGTTTACCAAAACTTACCTGAGAAAGCCTTAAACGTTTTGGAAGAATGTTCTCTGGTCAGATGAGACAAAAGTAGACCTTTTTGGGAAAAGCCATCAACATAGAGTTTACAGAAAAAAAAGAGGCATTCAAAGAAAAGAACACGGTCCCTGCAGTCAAACATGGCAGAGGTTCCCTGATATTTTGGGGTTGCTTTGCTGCCTCTGGCACTGGACTGCTTGACTGTGTGCATGGCATTATGAAGTCTGAAGACTACCAACAAATTTTGCAGCATAATGTAGGGCCCAGTGTGAGAAAGCTGGGTCTCCCTCAGAGGTCATGGGTCTTCCAGCAGGACAATGACCCAAAACACATTTCGAAAAGCACTAGAAAATGGTTTGAAAGAAAGCAGTGGAGACTACTAAAGTGGCCAGCAATGAGTCCAGACCTGAATCCCATAGAACACCTGTGGAGAGATCTCAAAATGGCAGTTTGGAGAAGGCCCCCTTCACATCTCAGGGACCTGGAGCAGTTTGCCAAAGACGAATGGTCTAAAATTCCAGCAGAGCATTGTAAGAAACTCATTGATGGTTACCGGAAGCGGTTGTTCGCAGTTATTTTGGCTAAAGGTTGTACAACCAAGTATTAGGCTAAGGGTGCCAATACTTTTGTCTGGCCCATTTTTGGAGTTTTGTGTGAAATGAGCAATGATTTGATTTTTGTTTCATACTCTTTTGTGTTTTTTCATTGCAAGCAAAATAAATGAAGATAAAAATACCAAAGAATTTGTGATTGCAATCATTTTCAAGAAGAAACTGAGTATTCTCTGACAGAATTGCAGGGGTGCCAATACTTTTGGCCAGCACTGTATGTAATACAATGTAAGGTGTAATACGGGGTGGTTTTGTGTGTGAATTTATATATTTACATTTTATCTGCATTGACTATGTAAGATTAGTCTGCTCTATTTCCACCCTGCTTTACACTGCCACTCTGCCTTTTCTGCTACCTATCAAAATATAAATAGATGCAACGGTGATGTCTATTACGGAAAGCAAACTACGAGTGGAAAAAAAGAAAAATATCAGATGATTGCCAGTTATACTATGGTAAATGAGCAATGTAAGAACTGCATGGCTTCAGAATTAACCCATTTGAAGCAGTCACTATTATAGTCTTGGGTATTGTGGCATATGTGGTCATGAAATATGTAACGCACTGTCTTTTAGCCCTGAGCAGTAAACTGTAGCTTCAGAGAGTCGTTCCATTGGGCCATTCACACTTGTGATAATATCAAAGATTTTACCTTCCAGCAAAATACAAACAATCCCAATAAAATGTTTCCAGTTACAAAGCATTGTGCTAAAACCTGTAAATAAAGAGGAAAATATTGCAGGCTTTTTGGATAGGCCAGATATGTATGATAAGTAGGGTCTGAAACCTTAATTCTAGTTTAACGTTTAGGATTCGTACAGATCACCTAGGGAAGTCACGGTTCGGCCACCTGGATACAATTTTTAGTTAAAAGAGGAAAAACTAAGCAAAATGGGGATTAATGCAGGACAATTATACTTCCTGAATATCCGCGCAGCTGTCACACTGCTTCCGGGTCCGCTCATTAAATCACATGAATATTCACGACTTCCTCCACCCACCTTCTGTGACAGTGTCTGTGATTGGTTGCAGTCAGACTGCCGGCATCTGTGATTGGGTAACCAAAGTGGAGGGTAAAAATAAATGAATAATTGAAAAAAAATGATGTGCGGTTGTATTTTGATACCCAGCGCAGGAATCACAGACAACTGAAGGTTGCAGCCCCACCTGTCAGCTTTATCTTGGCTATGTATCAAAATATGACGGACCTCATGCAGTTTTTTTTAATTATTTAAATGAATAATTTAAAAAAAGGTGTGCAGTCCACAATTTTGATACCCAGCCAAGAAAAAGCAGACAGCTGGGGGCTGGTACTCTCAGGCTGGGGAGACCCATAGTTATTGGGCCCTCCCCAGCCTAACAATAGAAGCCTGCAACCTCCCCAGAATTGGTGCATCTTTTAGTTGTGTCACTCCTGGAATCTACCCGGCTCATCCGATTGCCCTGGTGTGGTGGCAATCAAGGTAATATAAAAGGTTAATGACAGCTGTGACTTGTCAAAATTCACAGGTGCCATGAAGGCCTGATAGTAGTAATGGATAGGGGTCTATGAGACCCCCCATTATTAGACGAATACATAAAAGTAAATAAACACACTTGATGTTCCTTTGTCCACGGTGTGCAGCATAATCAAAAAGTTCACAACCCATGGCACTACAGATATAATTTTTTCCTGAAAGTAAGACAGGGGCTTTTATTCTTCTCTGCTTTTGAAAATGCTCTACAGCTTATTTTCAGGGGTATGCCTGATGTATTAGTGCGCAAAGATTGACCCACAGTCCCCAATATCTCTCCTGGGCTAATAGTGACAATTGTATAGAAATACATACTGTCACTCTCATATCAGGAGTGCCACTGAGAATTGCAGTGAGAACGCGCCAACGAATTAAGTGACTGAATATTCAGCTTCATTCACCGGTAATCCCACCCACAGCTCTAAACCCTGCATTAACACCCTATGTATGCTGTACTGTGTCACTGCCTGAGGATTGCATCACAATCTTTGGTGTCTCTCCTGAGCTGACAGTGACAATTGCAAAGAAATACATGCTGTCACTCTCTGATCAGGATTGCTGCCGATGATTGCAGTGAGAATACGTCAGCTAATTAAGTGAATGAATATTCTGCCTCATCCCCTTGGAAGCCCATCCACCGCATGGGCACCTGCACTCTATGCCTGCTGTATTACTGGTACTGCCAGCCCGAGAATCACATTGGAATCCTCGGTGATGCCCCTGAGCGAAGTGTATCAACTGCATGGACATAGACACTATGGACACCTAGGATTGTGGTGCGATCCTTGGGCAGTGATACGGTACAGCAGGCACAGAGTGTCATGCCCGTGCAGGATTCAGAGCGGTGGGCTGGATTCTGGTGGGGAAGAGGGTGAATATTCAATCATTTAAATAGCTGGGGCTTAGAACAACACAAGGGGATAATAAAAGTTATGTATCCTGAAATACTGCTGCACATGGCCTATTTCAGGATACTGTAATGTAGAAAATGAACATTGGAATATAAATCTGTATTACTGCCAAGAAAACATGAAACATTTTTTTTTAAATATATGATTTACTTAGCAAATAAAGGTGGCCAAATTTACTTGTGCCCAGTTACCACATCAAGGTGTAACTCATCTGGGTTCTACTCCAATTGCTATGCCTCTCTTGTCCAAACTGAACTTTCATATGGGCTAGAATAGAACCTGTAGAAGGAAAATTAAAAACACTTAAAACAACTGGGAGAAGTGCGCAGACAAAGGACATGACTCCATAATACAAACTAGAAAAATTCCTGACACTTCCTAATCTCATAGTCTAAACTGGTGCATACTCAACATGACATACAATATCTAAAATAGCAGTTGCACTCAAGTAAAGGGAATGAAAAAAAACAAGAATGTAGATGGTGAACATTGGAATATGAATACGCATTACTGCCAAGAAAAGATGAAAACATTTTTTGAAAAATATGCGATACTTAGCAAATAAAGGTGACCAAATTTGCTTTTTTTCATGTTTTCATGGCAGTAATGCTTATTCATATTCCTATGTCCACCATCTACATTCTTGTTTTTTCTCCTTCCCTTTACTTGAGTGCAACTGCTATTTTTGCTATTGTATGTCATGTTCAGTATGCACCAGTTCAGACTATGAAATTAAGAAGTGCTGGCAATTTTTCTAGTTTTTCTATTTTTGGAGTATGGCTTATATTTAAAGCATACTCCAAAATGGCTGAAAAATCCAGCTTATTTTTAGGGAAACACGGTAATCTCTCTGGACATGGATGGCAGAGATAAATTTATGAAAGTTTGCAATGCAGGATAGTCCAGATGGTGGATAATCAGCCCTAGTCAAGTTGGAAAGAAATTGAAGCTGTCCTGCATCAGTGTCAGAATTAACTCTCCGTCAACATTTGAATGAAATTAAATGTTATGCCAGTGTGGCGCCCTGGACAAGCCAGGGGCCACAGAGAACAACACCTACACACCCCACACTCCCGGTCAGGCACACCGAAGTCAGACACAAACCCTTGTTGCCTTCCTCCAGGGACTGATGTTCACACCAGGGGGTGGGCCAGGCGGTTGGCCCCGCCCACCGAGGAGTTCACAGTCCTGGAGGCGGGAAAAGCAGACAGTTTAGTTTTGGAGGTGAAAGTGGAAGGAGGAAAGTGGCAGTTAAGCAGACTGAAGTTGGTCCGGGTGTGTGGCCGGGACGGTACAGCAAGGTTGGCAGACGGTGGTGACCATCTGCAGGAGTGGCCTATTGGAGCTAACTGTAAGGACCGTGGACGGGCGGTGGCCCGGCGGTACCGGACCGGTATGCAAAGAGAAGCCAGCACCATCCGGCAGGGGCTTACGGACCCCGGCAAGGCTAGGAGTCGCCGTGAATTTGCCAAATCCGTTAGCGAAGGGAACCTCCTGGGTTTCCCAGCAGCCAAGTCCTGACAGAAGGCAACCGTCCAACCGAGAGAGGGAAACACAGTCACCGCCAAGGCTAAAGTTCCCAGGGCCAGAGCCTGCGGGCAAAAGGGGCTCCTTCAGCACCCATCCAAGCTGGGGAGCGGGTTACCGGTGGGAACCCATTGGAACCGTTAAACTACATAGGTGCAGGGAAAGGCAGTCACCATCAACCTGCCGAGAGAAACAACACCGCAGCCGTCTGTGGGACCCGTCCATCCAGCCGTGTGTTTTACCGAGAACTGTGTCCTCATCATTGGCTGAGTGAGTACCACCGTGCCGTGCGGCACAGCGCTGCCCCCGCGACCCTGCACCTCACCAGGCCCCGTAACCTGCCTGCCATCCATCCCTACCCCATCACCAGGCCCCGAGACAACCAACCCCCTACCCACGGAGGGGAGAACTAACATCCAGGCTGCTCCTAGTCATTGCTCCCGGGATCCCCGTACAGAGCAGCGGTGGTGTCACCAATATCACCACAACCGTGGGTGGCGTCACGGACAATAACCAAATCCCCACAATCCAATCCCCACCCTTTTCACTCAAAGGCGAGGAGCGCCGCTCGAGTCCCCGGGATCCTGCCCACCGCTCGAGCCACCACCGAGCAGCAGCAGCCACAGCAGCAGCGGCCGGACCCGAGCAGTGGGAGAGCGCAGCGTCCCCTCCTCTGCCCATGACAACTTGGCGTCACGAACAGGATTCTACCGCTCTGCCGTCTGGTAGAGGTGCGTCTTGTTACCGCCGGAGGTGTCCGGCCGGAAAATTTGAGAAGCCGCCATCTTGGGCGCGAAAAGTTCCCGCTCGAGCGTCTCCTCGAGTAGTGGAGGCGCGAAGGCCAAAACCCCGCCCCTGTAGAGGAGGAGCCGGAAAGAGACTAAGGGGGACTGATGGCGTCTGGCCGCATGTAGCCCGCGGCTATAAAAGCAGAGACGCCAGGACTCTGCGGCGATACTGGGTTCCTGGAAGACCTCATTGCCAAAATGCACAGTCCGACTATCAACGATGACGCTCCCGCGTCCGGCACAGCGATGTGGCTGAGAGACCGGACTGCCCCGTTGAGTAACCGTCTGCAAGCCCACATGCAACTCCTCCTGGAGGAGTGGGAGACCGACATGGCGGACGCGGTGGCTGCTATGCGGAGACGCGAAGTGGAAGAGGATTCGGAAGGTAGGGTGAGTGACCCACGCCCCTGTACCCCTAGTGGGTCGTTCATCGTGGCCGAGGGACCCGGTCCATCCCCGCTCACCCTGCCTCCTCCCCCACTACCCGTGTTAGCTGCTGCCGCCCCGCCACTAGGCCCGCTACCTTTTCAACCGGTAGCGATACCCTGCCAATCCGCCATCGGCGGACCGACTGGCTGCAGACACGTGGAGCCGGCCTGAATCACCCCTGTGGGAACCGCCAGGATCGCAGCCCCTTAGGGAAGACGTATCAGAGGCCCCGTCCAGGATGGCACCAGGCGCTGTGCCCGAGCCCGGGACCGTGGAGTGGATGAAGGCCAGAATAATTGAGTTCAACCAACGCCAGCAGAACCAGATATGCCTTATGAGGGAGCAGTGGACCAATGAGGTGGAGATGCTGATTGCGACTGCCCCGATGTACGGGATGGGAACACATGTGACGGAGCCGACAGGTGACCCACGTCCCTATGTCCTACCAGGACCGGCCACTGCGGCTGAGGGGCCCGGCCCTGTCTCGACCTACGCATCGCCCTTACCAATACTTATGGGGTGCCTCAGCGTGAACCAACCTGACCTACTACCCCACACTACCGCAGAAGAATCTGATGTGCTGGATACTGGGAGCCGGGAGGCTGCGGCAGCTGGCGGCAACCCGCCTGATGCAGAGACAAGTGATAGTGACTCCAGCTTCGGTGCTGAGCCCACCCCTGGAAGTGAGGCGACAAGTGAACGTCTCCGCTATGTGGGAGAACCGGTGGTTTATTACACCCCATGCAATGGTGGAAACGGATACCGGGCACCCCTTTCACAGCAGGCCTGTCACTGCATGTTTGATATGCTGGTGGCGGAGGATGAGGCTGACTCAGAGGAATCAGAGTGATGCTGGCGGAGCCCCGCTGCAAGTTGTCACTGTTGGGACCACCAGTGTTAAAAGTACCGTTTAAAAGAATGATAAGTGAATGATAACCGAAGATTTACCTGATTGTCAGCCTGATTGAGACCGGTCGTTGCCGACACCGTTGTCCCCGTGGGGACTGCTTACAAGTTTTGCGTAAGGGATTCCTTATGGACAAGCCTGAGAACTTGCAGGGCAACCACGAACTTGTGGCTTGTAAATAATAATGTTTGTGGCTTTCACCGTTGCCGCCTCCGGAGAGGCAGATTGGAGGAAGAGCCCGCAGTGTAGCAGGCTGGGGCCCAGCCACCACCGGAACCAGTGGCGATCCTCTGGGGGTTTCAGGGGCTCCCCATGGACGTGGGTCCCCTGAAAAGGACAGAACCCGCTTGGGTAACTTCTGCTGGACTGGGGTCAAGGGGTGCTGCCCGTTTCCTTAGGGGCAGCATCAGGGCCAGGTTACTTGGGTGGGAGAGAGCGGAAGCCGAAACCGTTTGCAATGTTTTAAGTAAGAGTACCTCACGATGTGGGAAGATGTTATTATATATGTAATATGTTTTACCGTTTTATCTTTCCCAGTTTTGTGAAAATAAAACCGGTGATGGACGGGCAGCCCGCGGACGGTCTGCATTTTACTAAGGGGAAATGTGGCGCCCTGGACAAGCCAGGGGCCACAGAGAACAACACCTACACACCCCACACTCCCGGTCAGGCACACCAAAGTCAGACACAAACCCTTGTTGCCTTCCTCCAGGGGCTGATGTTCACACCAGGGGGTGGGCCAGGCGGTTGGCCCCGCCCACCGAGGAGTTCACAGTCCTGGAGGCGGGAAAAGCAGACAGTTTAGTTTTGGAGGTGAAAGTGGAAGGAGGAAAGTGGCAGTTAAGCAGACTGAAGTTGGTCCGGGTGTGTGGCCCGGATGGTACAGCAAGGTTGGCAGACGGTGGTGACCGTCTGCAGGAGTGGCCTATTGGAGCTAACCGTAAGGACCGTGGACGGGCGGTGGCCCGGCGGTACCGGACCGGTACGCAAAGAGAAGCCAGCACCATCCGGCAGGGGCTTACGGACCCCGGCAAGGCTAGGAGTCGCCGTGAATTTGCCAAATCCGTTAGCGAAGGGAACCTCCTGGGTTTCCCAGCAGCCAAGTCCCGACAGAAGCAACCATCCAACCGAGAGAGGGAAACACAGTCACCGCCAAGGCTAAAGTTCCCAGGGCCAGAGCCTGCGGGCAAAAGGGGCTCCAATCCCCACCCTTTTCACTCACGGGCGAGGAGCGCCGCTCGAGTCCCCGGGATTCGGCCCACCGCTCGAGCCACCTCCGAGCAGCAGCAACCGCAGCAGCGGCCGGACCCGAGCAGTGTGAGAGCGCAGCATCCCCTCCTCCGCCCGCGACACTAGGAGACCCAGGAGGACCCCACTGCTTACACAGAGACATAAAAAGACTAGACTATAGTTTGCCTAAGACAAAATTCTTCTGGGAAAGTGATTTGTAGACAAATGAGACTAAGATAGAGCTTTTTGGCAAAGCACATTGTTCTACTGTGTACAGAAAATGGAATGAGGCCTACAAAGAAAAGAACACAGGACCTACAGTCAGATATGGTGGAGGTCAGAGATGTTTGGTGTTGTTTTGCTGCCTCTGGCACTGGGTGCATTGACTGTGTGCAGTGTATCATGAAATCTGAAGATTAGGTCATCAATTTTCATCTTAGGTCATCAATCTTGCAGCAGGACAATGACCCCAAACATACTTCAGGAAACACCCATAAATAGATGGAAACAAAGTGCTGGAGGGTTTTGAAGCAGCAGCAATAAGTCTAGATCTAAATCCTATTGAATACCTGCTGAGTGATCTCAAAATTGCTGTTGGAAGAAGGCACTATTTTTCAACAATTTTGGATTGAAAGTCCTCAGACAGTTTTCTTCTCCTCCTTCTTTTCTCCATGCTTAGCGTAATACACACATACACACCATGCAAAGATTGAGTCAACGTCTCTCTTTGTTATCTGATTATATATTTATACACTATGCCACAAAAGTCAGTATACCCCTCACATTTTGAAAATATTTTATTATATCTTTTCATGGGCAACACTGAAGATCTGACATCTTGATACAATGTAAAGTAGTCAGTGTTCAGCTTGTAAAAGAGAGTAAATTTGTGTACCCTCTAAATAACTCATTGTATACTCATTAACAAAAGTGAGTACACCCGTAAGTGAAAATGGCTGAACTGTGCCCAACTAGCCACTATCCCTCCACGGTCTCATGTGACTCATTAGTTTTACAAAGTCTTAAGTGAGTTAAATGTGGTGTTATCGCTCACACAGTCTCTCATGCAGGTCACTGAAGTTCAACATGGCTCCTCACGGGAAAGAATTCTCTGAGGATCTGAAAAAAAAGTTGTTGCTCTACATAAAGATAGCTGAGGCTATAAGAAGATTGCTAACAACCTGACACTGACACTGAGCTGCAGGACAGTGGCCAAGACCATACTGCGGTTTAACAAGACAGGTTCCACCAAAAAGTTGAGTGCACATGTTGAGTGTGATATCCAGAGGTTGTATTTTCAAAATAGACTTATTATTGATGCCAGAATTGCTGCAGAGGGTACAGGGGTGGGTGGGGGTGGGTCAGCCTTTCAGTGCTCAGACCATACACCACACACTGCATCACATTGGTCTATATTGCTGTCATCCCACAAAGAAGCCTTGTTGAGGTGAGACTACAAAGGGTCTCTTAAGGTCTGACTGCCGTGTTCAGATTATAATGTCATGTGTGCACACAGGAAGAAATAACAGATTTAAATCGGTTATTATGAGATTCCTTCCATGACGGACGCCAAAGTAATTCTGCCCGTTTATTTTTCACAAAGCCTTTATAGTTCTAGGGGAGTAAAGGGTGTAGATAAAATATAGTCCAATCAAGTATCGCAGGCTGGACTCAGGAGGTATAGGAATTTGCATAGTCTCTGCTGGATTGGTCAGTCCATATGTTGAGAATTCTTCCTTGTTTGCCGCCTTCTTGGGTGTTGTTGTAGATTCGCACTGAAGGCATCAAAACTATGAATTAGCACATGTGGAATGAAATACTTAACAAAAAAGTGTGAAACAACTGAAAATATGTCTTATTTTCTAGGTTCTTCAAAGTAGCCACCTTTTGCTTTGATTACTGCTTTGCACACTCTTGGCATTCTCTTGATGGGCTTCAAGAGGTAGTCACCAGAAATGGTTTTCACTTCACAGGTGTGTCCTGTCAGGTTTAATAAGTGGGATTTCCTGCCTTATAAATAGGGTTGGGACCATCAGTTGTGTTATACAGAAGTCTGGTGGATACACAGCTAATAGTTCTACTGAATAGACTGTTATAATTTGTATTATGGCAAGAAAAAAGCAGCTAAGAAAAACGAGAGGCCATCATTACTTTAAGAAATGAAGGTCAGCAGTCCGAAAAATTGGGAAACTTTGAAAGTGTCCCCAAGTGCAGTGGAAAAATCCATCAAACACTACAAAGAAACTGGCTCACATGAGGACTGCCCCAGGAAAGGAAGACCAAGAGTCACCTCTGCTGCGGAGGATAAGTTTATCAGAGTCACCAGCCTCAGAAATCGCAGGTTAACAGCAGCTCAGATTAGAGACCAGGTCAATGCCACACAGCATTCTAGTAGCAGACACATCTATAGAACAACTGTTAAGAGGAGACTTTGTGCAGCAGGCCTTCATGGTAAAATAGCTGCTAGGAAACCACTGCTAAGGACAGGCAACAAGCAGAAGAGACTTGTTTGGGCTAAAGAACACAAGGAATGGACATTAGACCAGTGGAAATATGTGCTTTGGTCTGATGAGTCCAAATTTGAGATCTTTGGATCCAACCACCATGTCTTTGTGTGACGCAGAAAAGGTGAACAGATGGACTCTACATGCCTGGTTCCCACGGTGAAGCATAGAGGAGGAGGTGTGATGGTGTAAGGGTGCTTTACTGGTGACACTGTTGGGGATTTATTCAAAATTTAAGGCATACTAAACCAGCATGGCTACCACAGCATCTTGCAGCGGCATGCTATTTCATCCGGTTTGCGTTTAGTTGGATCAGCATTTATTTTTCAACAGGACAATGACCCCAAACACACCCCCAGGCTGTGTAAGGGCTATTTGACTAAGAAGGAGAGTGATGGGGTGCTACGCCAGATGACCTGGTCTCCACAGTCACCAGACCTGAACCCAATCCAGATGGCAAGAATATAAGACATATTTTCAGTTGTTTCACACTTTTTTGTTAAGTATTTCATTCCACATGTGTTAGTTCATAGTTTTGATGGCTTAAATGTGAATCTACAATTTTCAGAGTCATGAAAATAAAGAAAACTCTTTGAATGAGATGGTGTATCCAAACTTTTGGTCTGTACTGTGTGTATATATATATATATATATATTTATATATATATATATATGTGTTAGTAAGAAACAAAAGCATTCATAAATATATATGTTAGGCTACATCAATTAAACTACATACTGAGTCTATGAAATGGCTGAATTAAGTATTTTTGGTTACTTAATTCTTACCCCTAACAGCCTCTTCTGAAAATGATGCACACGAAAGCCAACAGTTTTTTTTACAAGTGTCTCCTGCCTACAGTCAGGCATGGTGGTGGGACTGTCAAGGTTTGGGGCTGCATCCACCAGCTCTGTGATGTCATCACTTAGGAGTAGAAGAGGATCTTAAAATTGCTGTTGGGAGAAGGGACACTTCAAATATGAGGGACCTGGAGCATATTGCAAAGGACGAATGATCCAAAATTCCAGGCGAGAGGTTTAAGAAGCTTGTTGATGGTTATAGGAAGCAATTGTTTGAAGTTATTTATTCCAATCAAATATTAAGTTGAAGGTGCCAACAATTTTGTCCAGCCCATTTTGAAGTTTTGTGTGAAATTATGCATAATTTGCCTTTTTTGTCAGTTTTTTTGTTTGTTGTTCCTATACACTCTAGGGAAATAAAACTTCTATAACACAACATGTGTAATTGCAATAATTTTCTGGGAGAAATACTTCACTTTCTGAAAAAATTTCAAGAGCGTCCACACTTTTGGCCATGACTGTGTATAAGGGTGATCTTCCACTGTTTATAATTAAATGACTGATGTATTTTAATTATTTGTTGATTGCTAATGCCTTCTAATGATATTGAGACACTGCTATGTTCATTTGAGAAAGGCTTATTGTTTTAGCTGAAACACCACATATTTTGGGCATATAATAAGTTTCTTCGCCCTTGGTGGATTAAAAGGAAATGCTGCATTGTGTTTTTTTATATTTTTTATGTTTTGTTACCTAACAATCAGTGGATATGTAACTTTGCACCTGATGCTCTTGTTTTGTAGTAACTCACAGAACAGGCTTGTTGCTGAGTGAGTGTCTGAAAAAAAGAACACTCCAGGATTGTCTTTTTTTTGTCGTCTCCTCGCTTCCTCTAAAATGCAAAAACGCAATAGGAAACCAAAAATGGTATAAAAAAAACCTAGCACTGATCTATGGATGGAAACCATAATTGGCTATAGGCCTCAAAATTGTCAACATAAACAAAATGTTATCTTTTGCATAGTTTTCAACTAAATATATATATACAGTCATATGAAAAAGTTTGGGCACCCTATTAATGTTAGCCTTTATTCTTTATAACAATTCGGGTTTTTGCAACAGCTATTTCAGTTTCACATATCTAATAACTGATGGACTGAGTAATATTTCTGGATTGAAATGAGGTTTATTGTACTAACAGAAAATGTGCAATCCCCATTTAAACAAAATTTGACCGGTGCAAAAGTATGGGCACCCTTATCAATTTCTTGATTTGAACACTCCTAACTACTTTTTACTGACTTACTAAAGCACTAAATTGGTTTTGTAACCTCATTGAGCTTTGAACTTCATAGGCAGGTGTATCCAATCATGAGAAAAGGTATTTAAGGTGGCCACTTGCAAGTTGTTCTCCTATTGGAATCTCCTATGAAGAGTGGCATCATGGGCTCCTCAAAACAACTCTCAAATGATCTGAAAACAAAGATTATTCAACATAGTTGTTCAGGGGAAGGATACAAAAATAAGTTGTCTCAGAGATTTAAACTGTCAGTTTCCACTGTTAGGAACATAGTAAGGAAATGGAAGAACACAGGTACAGTTCTTGTTAAGCCCAGAAGTGGCAGGCCAAGAAAAATATCAGAAAGGCAGAGAAGAAGAATGGTGAGAACAGTCAAGGACAATCCACAGACCACCTCCAAAGACCTGCAGCATCATCTTGCTGCAGATGGTGTCAATGTGCATCGGTCAACAATACAGCGCACTTTGCACAAGGAGAAGCTGTATGGGAGAGTGATGCGAAAGAAGCCATTTCTGCAAGCACGCCACAAACAGAGTCACCTGAGGTATGCAAAAGCACATTTGGACAAGCCAGTTACATTTTGGAAGAAGGTCCTGTGGACTGATGAAACAAAGATTGAGTTGTTTGGTCATATAAAAAGGCGTTATGCATGGAGGCAAAAAAACACGGCCTTCCAAGAAAAGCACTTGCTACCTACAGTAAAATTTGGTGGAGGTTCCATCATGCTTTTGGGCTGTGTGGCCAATGCCGGCACCGGGAATCTTGTTAAAGTTGAGGGTCGCATGGATTCAACTCAGTATCAGCAGATTCTTGACAATAATGTGCAAGAATCAGTGACGAAGTTGAAGTTACGCAGGGGATGGATATTTCAGCAAGACAATGATCCAAAACACCGCTCCAAATCTACTCAGGCATTCATGCAGAGGAACAATTACAATGTTCTGGAATGGCCATCCCAGTCCCCAGACCTGAATATCATTGAAAATCTGTGGGATGATTTGAAGCGTGCTGTCCATGCTCAGCGACCATCAAACTTAACTGAACTGGAAATGTTTTGTAAACAGGAATGGACAAATATACCTTCATCCAGCATCCAGGAACTCATTAAAAGCTAAAGGAAGTGACTAGAGGCTGTTATTTTTGCAAAAGGAGGATCTACAAAATATTAATGTCACTTTTATGTTGAGGTGCCCATACTTTTGCACCAGTCAAATTTTGTTTAAATGTGGATTGCACAATTTCTGTTAGTACAATAAACCTCATTTCAATCCAGAAATATTACTCAGTCCATCAGTTATTAGATATATGAAACTGAAATAGCTGTTGCAAAAACCCAAATTATTATAAAGAAAAAAGGTTAACATCAATAGGTGTGCCCAAACTTTTTCATATGACTGTTATATATATATATATATATATATATATATATATATATATATATATATATATGTTACGAGGGGGACCCGGGGAAGCGTGCCAAGATGGGAAATGGACAGCTTCCGCCAGTCAAGGTCCACTGTGCAGTGTAAGGGACCGCTGCTATGGTCAGGAAAGAGTGAGCGGGTTGCTGCTAGTGATCGTCTGGAATGTCACAGACGATCTATGTACACCGGTCCGCCCAAACCCGTGAGGGTTGTATGGCTCGGGGCTTCTCGTACGGTGTACCTGTTGCACGGAGACGCACAGAGGTGCCTACACACGTGTGCCAGCGGGAGTCACAAGAATATGGCACGGGGGTAGCACAGAGGTGCCCACGCACGTGTGCTTCAGAAACCAAGTGAGTCCGACAGAGACTCGAGGAGCTCACCTGGGACAGGAACACAGCCTGCTAAACGGGATACTGCCGGAGCAGCAAGGCAGGGGCAAGACCTGCAAACTAGGTGCTGCCTGAGCAGCAAGGGCAAAGCCCACAAAAGACAATAATGCCTAAGCAGTGGCGTGGCAGCACGCTGCCAGACATCCAAACATAGAAGGACGGTCACGCACCGCCATGATGGCAGGGGGAGCTTTTAAGGAGGTGTAGCTCCACCCAAGGGCGGGCGCGAGACGGGCGTGACCCAATCAGGGTTCGTGACGTCCTGGCCCAGCCAGTCAGGATTCAGCACATCACCAGCCTCGTCATGGGGCCGTGTGATATCAGTGAGCGAATCAGAAGAGGTCACGTGGAGCACATGCTCATCTTCCTGCCTCTGGGTCATAAAGGCGGGATCCCCGGTTTCACAATGTGCAGAGACATGGGAAGTCTTGCTGCTTCCCTGAGCATCTATTCTTTGCACACTGCGCAACCTCCCAGAGCCTCTGTGATGCTGAGCAGGAGAGCTCGTGGCAGGCAAGGGATGGGAGACCGCTCCATTCCTTGCAAGGAGAGAACCACTAGGTGTCACCCTTCTGCTGTGTCTCTGAGAAGGCAACTCCTGAAGACTGCGCAGTCTCCCAGACCTTTGGTGCTGCTGAGCAGGAGGGCTCGTGGTCGACAAGGAATGGGGGACCACCTCATTCCTTGCAATAAGAGAGCCACGACGTGTAACATATATATATATATATATATATATATATATATATATATATATATATATATATATATGTATATACATATATGTATATGTACAGTTAGGTCCAGAAATATTTGGACAGTGACACAAGTTTTGTTATTTTAGCTGTTTACAAAAACATGTTCAGAAATACAATTATATATATAATATGGGCTGAAAGTGCACACTCCCAGCTGCAATATGAGAGTTTTCACATCCAAATCGGAGAAAGGGTTTAGGAATCATAGCTCTGTAATGCATAGCCTCCTCTTTTTCAAGGGACCAAAAGTAATTGGACAAGGGACTCAAAGGGCTGCAATTAACTCTGAAGGCGTCTCCCTCGTTAACTTGTAATCAATGAAGTAGTTAAAAGGTCTGGGGTTGATAACAGGTGTGTGGTTTTACATTTGGAAGCTGTTGCTGTGACCAGACAACATGCGGTCTAAGGAACTCTCAATTGAGGTGAAGCAGAACATCCTGAGGCTGAAAAAAAAGAAAAAATCCATCAGAGAGATAGCAGACATGCTTGGAGTAGCAAAATCAACAGTCGGGTACATTCTGAGAAAAAAGGAATTGACTGGTGAGCTTGGGAACTCAAAAAGGCCTGGGCGTCCACGGATGACAACAGTGGTGGATGATCGCCGCATACTTTCTTTGGTGAAGAAGAACCCGTTCACAACATCAACTGAAGTCCAGAACACTCTCAGTGAAGTAGGTGTATCTGTCTCTAAGTCAACAGTAAAGAGAAGACTCCATGAAAGTAAATACAAAGGGTTCACATCTAGATGCAAACCATTCATCAATTCCAAAAATAGACAGGCCAGAGTTAAATTTGCTGAAAAACACCTCATGAAGCCAGCTCAGTTCTGGAAAAGTATTCTATGGACAGATGAGACAAAGATCAACCTGTACCAGAATGATGGGAAGAAAAAAGTTTGGAGAAGAAAGGGAACGGCACATGATCCAAGGCACACCACATCCTCTGTAAAACATGGTGGAGGCAACGTGATGGCATGGGCATGCATGGCTTTCAATGGCACTGGGTCACTTGTGTTTATTGATGACATAACAGCAGACAAGAGTAGCCGGATGAATTCTGAAGTGTACCGGGATATACTTTCAGCCCAGATTCAGCCAAATGCCGCAAAGTTGATCGGACGGCGCTTCATAGTATAGATGGACAATGACCCCAAGCATACAGCCAAAGCTACCCAGGAGTTCATGAGTGCAAAAAAGTGGAACCTTCTGCAATGGCCAAGTCAATCACCAGATCTTAACCCAATTGAGCATGCATTTCACTTGCTCAAATCCAGACTTAAGACGGAAAGACCCACAAACAAGCAAGACCTGAAGGCTGCGGCTGTAAAGGCCTGGCAAAGCATTAAGAAGGCGGAAACCCAGCGTTTGGTGATGTCCATGGGTTCCAGACTTAAAGCAGTGATTGCCTAAAAAAGGATTCGCAACAAAATATTGAAAATAAAAATATTTTGTTTGGGTTTGGTTTATTTGTCCAATTACTTTTGACCTCCTAAAATGTGGAGTGTTTGTAAAGAAATGTGTACAATTCCTACAATTTCTATCAGATATTTTGGTTCAAACCTTCAAATTAAACGTTACAATCTGCACTTGAATTCTGTTGTAGAGATTTCATTTCAAATCCAATGTGATGGCATGCAGAGCCCAACTCGCGAAAATTGTGTCACTGTCCAAATATTTCTGGACCTAACTGTATATATACAGTGCGTATATATTTCTATATATATATAAAATATATAAAGCTCATTGTATGTGTGTGTGTGTGTGTCCGCTAAAGGAATCCGCACCAAGAAATTTTGCACAGACGCTCCATGTGACTCAGGGAACGTCATAGACTATGTTTGGGCGGGAAAATTTAACCCCGTGCTTTCCAGTTGCTCTACAAAAATCCTGCCTCCATTAATCTGAATGAAGCTGGGAGCTCCAGGGTATAAATAGCAACTGTCAGTGGTTGCTATAGGAACAAAATAAACTGTTAGTATACGAAACTTATGTGTGAGGTAAAAAGATGTCCGTGGTGAGACGGATAGAGAGAGAGACATACAGAGACAGAGACAGACGAGGAAAGAGACAGACGGGCAAAGAGACAGACGACCAAAGAGACAGATGCCCAAAGAGACAGACCGGGCAAAGAGACAGCCGGGTAAAGAGACAGCCAGGCAAAGAGACAGTCCTAGAAAGAGACAGTCCTAGAAAGAGACAGTCCTAGAAAGAGACAGTCCTAGAAAGAGACAGTCCTAGAAAGAGACAGTCCTAGAAAGAGACAGTCCTAGAAAGAGACAGTCCTAGAAAGAGACAGTCCTAGAAAGAGACAGACCTAGAAAGAGACAGACCTAGAAAGAGACAGACCTAGAAAGAGACAGCCCGGCAAACAAACAGCCCAGCAAAGAGACAGCCCTGGAAAGAGACAGACTTGGAAAGAGACAGGCCTGGAAAGAGACAGACCGGGAAAGAGACAGACCCAGAAACAGACAGCTGGGCAAAGAGACAGCCGGACAAAGAGACAGCCGGACAAAGAGACAGCCGGACAAAGAGACAGCCGGACAAAGAGACAGCCGGACAAAGAGACAGCCGGGCAAAGAGACAGCCGAGCAAAAAGACAGCCGGACAAAGAGACAAACGGGCAAAGAGACAGACGGGCAAAGAGACAGAAAGAGACAGACAGATAGAGATTGAGACAGATAGACTGATGCAAATACATAAATACAGACAGAGAGATAGAAATAGACAGACAAGGAAAGAGACAGACAGCGAGACAGATAGACAGCGACACACAGACAGAGACTAGGAGAGAGACAGAGAGACAGTTACTATCCCGGGCAGACCGGGTACTACAGCTAATATATATATATATATATATATATATATATATATATATATATACATATATGTTACGAGGGGGACCCGGGGAAGCGTGCCAAGATGGGAAATGGACTGCTTCCGCCGGTCAAGGTCCACTGTGCGGTGTAAGGGACCGCCGCTATGGTGGGTGAAGAGTGAGCGGGTTGCTGCTAGCGATCGTCTGGAATGTCACAGACGATCTATGTACACCGATCTGCCCTAACCCCTGAGGGTTGTATGGCACAGATCTCACGGCTCGGTGTACCTGTTGCACGGGGAAGCACAGAGGTGCCCACGCACGTATGCCAGTGGAAGTCACGAGAATATGGCACGAGGGTAGCACAGAGGTGCCCACGCACGTGTGCTTTCAATAACCAGGTGAGTCCAATGGAGACTTGAGGAGCTCACCTGGGACAGGAACACGGCCTGTTGACGGGGGTACTGCCGGAGCAGCAAGGCAGGAACACGGCCTGCAAACGAGGTACTGCCGGAGCAGCAAGGGCCAAGCCCACAAGAGACAGTAATGCCTGAGCAGTGGCGTGGCAGCACGCTGCCAGACATCCAAACATAGAAGGACGGTCGCGCGCCGCCATGATGGCAGGGGGAGCTTTTAAGGAGGTGCAGCTCCACCCGAGGGCGGGCGCGAGGCGGAGAAGACGGACTTGACCCAATCAGGGTCCACGACGTCCCAGCCTGGCCAGTCAGGATTCACCACGTCACCAGCCTTGTCATCAAGCCGTGTGACGTCAGTGAGCGAATCAGGACCCACCATGCATTGCACATGCTCACCCTCCTGCCTCTGGGAAATAGAGGCGGGATCCTCGGTCTCACAATGTGCAGAGATAACGGGAATCTCACTGCTTCCCTGAGCAGTAAACCTCTGCACATTGCGCAGCCTCGCAGACCTTCGGGGCCGCTGAGCAGGAGAGTCTGCGGCAGGCCAGGAATGGGAGACCGCTTCACTCCTTGTAACAGGAGAACCACTAGGTGTCACCCTTCTGCTGCCTCTCTGAGAAGGTATCTCCTGCACACTGCGCAGTCTGGCAGACCTTCGGCGCTGCTGAGCAGGAGTGCTCGTGGCAGGCAAGGAATGGGAGACTGCCTCAGTCCTTGCCTCAGGAGAGCCACGAGATGTAACATTACCCCCCCCTGTCCGTGCTCGAAGGCCGCTATCAAACCCGGGGCGCGGATATGATCCTCCAACTCCCAGGATCTATGCTCCGGACCACGGCCGGCCCACTCCACGAGGTAGTACCTCTTGCCCTGTATGACTTTTGTCTCCACAAGTTTTGCCACCTCAGGGTCGTCGGACGGGGAGTCGGTTTGAGCCAGCAGGGACCCCGAGAATTTATTAAGTCGTACGGGTTTCAGGAGGGACACGTGAAAGGTGTTGGCTATAGCCCAGCGTGGAGGGAGCTGGAGTCGATATGCCACTGGGTTTACCTGCTGTAGTACTTTAAACGGACCCAGATACCTAGGGGCGAATTTGGCTGCCTGTACCCGTAGGTTAACATTCTTAGAGGACAGCCATACTAGGTCACCAGGGGCGAAGGATGGTGCAGGGCGGCGGCGAACATCAGCCGTTGTCACCATCCGGTCTTTAGCCCTTTTAAGAGCCTCTTGGGTGTCATCCCAGATCTCCCGGGCCTTGGTCGCCCAATCCTCCACTCTAGTATCGGGTGACGTAATGGGCATCGGAACCGGGATTCTGGGATGTTGTCCGTTATTGAGTAGGAACGGAGTCTGGCCAGAGGATTCATGGACCGAATTGTTAATGGCAAATTCGGCCCAAGGAAGGAGGTTAGCCCAATTGTCGTGGTGCGCGGATATAAAATGGCGGAGGTAAGTTACCAAGGTCTGATTAGTCCTCTCCACTAGTCCATTGGTCTCGGGATGGTATGCGGAGGAGATGTTCAGCTCTATCTGCAGGAGCTTACAGAGCTCTCTCCAGAAGCGAGACGCGAACTGGGGACCCCGGTCGCTCACCACCTTGTCAGGCATGCCATGCAACCTAAATACATGCCGAATGAACAAGGTGGCGAGAGCACGTGACGTCGGGAGTCGTGGGAGAGGCACCAAGTGGACCATTTTAGAGAAGTGGTCCGTGATGACCCATACGACCCTGTGCCCTGCTGACTTGGGCAGATCTCCCAGGAAGTCCATCCCTACCACTTCCCAGGGACGATCCGGCACTGGCAGTGGGTGAAGAAGACCTGCCGGTCTCTGCCGGGACGGCTTATTCCGAGCACACGACATACAGGCTCCCACATATTCCTGTATGTCCTGGGGTAGTCTCGGCCACCAATAATGCCTGGTCACCAGGTCTCTGGTCCTTTTGACCCCGAAGTGACCCCCGACCTTGGAGGCATGGGCCCACGATAGCACCTCGTTCCGTAGTTCAGGGGGAACGAGGGTTTTGCCAGGTGGCACCTGGTCCAAAGAAGTGGGAGTGACCATCCTCAAGCTGTCCGGGGGTAGTATAAGACGAGGCTCCTCCTCGTCCTCCTCCAACACAACCATACAACGTGACAAGGCACCGGCCCGTACGTTCTTCTCACCGGCCAGGTGGCGGATAATAAAGCGGAACCGGGAGAAGAATAAAGACCAACGGGCCTGCCTTGGGTTCAGGCGTTGTGCTGTCTGGAGGTATGTGAGGTTTTTGTGGTCAGAAAAAACCTCAAATGGATGCTTCGCACCCTCCAGGAGATGCCGCCATTCCTGGAATGCTAGTTTCATCGCCAGTAACTCCCTATCCCCTATGGAGTAGTTCCTCTCGGCCGGAGAAAAGGTCTTGGAGAAAAAGAAACACGGATGTTTCCTTCCTCGTTCGTTTTTTTGGTACAGGACTGCACCTGCACCGACCGAAGAGGCGTCTACCTCCAGTAGGAAGGGTTTGGAGATGTCTGGACGATGAAGGATGGGAGCTCTGGAGAAGTGAGTTTTGAGAGCGTGAAATGCCTCTACCATTTCCCGTGTCCATGCTTTGGGATTAGCGCCCTTGCGGGTAAGGGCAATGATGGGTGCTGCCACCGTCGAGAAGTTGGGAATGAACTGGCGATAATAATTGATAAACCCCAAGAATCGCTGGATCGCCTTCAGCGAGCGGGGCTCAGGCCAGTTCATCACTGTCTCCAACTTCCCCGGATCCATTGCTAACCCCTGACTTGACACTATGTACCCCAGGAACGGCAAGGATTCCTGTTCGAAAACGCACTTTTCCAGCTTAGCATATAACGAATGGGTGCGGAGCCTCTTAAGTACTCGGATGACATCCCTCCGATGGGTGGTAAGATCGGGGGAGAAGATAAGAATGTCATCCAGGTATGCAACCACGGAAAGATACAAATCCCGGAAAATGTCATTCACAAAGTCTTGAAATACGGCGGGGGCATTGCAGAGTCCGAAGGGCATTACTAGATACTCGTAGTGACCGTCCCTGGTGTTAAAGGCGGTCTTCCACTCATCGCCCTTTCGGACTCGCACTAGATTATACGCCTCGCGTAGATCCAGCTTTGTGAAGACCTTTGCCCCGCGGAATCGATCAAATAGCTCAGTAATGAGGGGCAAAGGGTATTTGTTCTTGATTGTGATTGCATTTAATCCCCTGTAATCGATACAGGGGCGCAGATCCCCTTCCTTCTTCTGCACAAAAAAGAACCCTGCACCAGCCGGTGAAATAGACTTGCGAATGAACCCCTTCGCCAGGCTGTCCTGAATATATTTGGACATAGCCTCCGTCTCTGGAGCAGAGAGTGGATACACTCTGCCCCTAGAGGGCTCGGAGCCTGGCTTCAGGTCTATTCGGCAATCATATGGCCGGTGGGGAGGAAGAGTATCTGCAGCCCTTTTGGAAAAGACATCCCTGTAGGCCTCATAAGGTGTCGGTAAACCCGGCCCCTCAGTATTCCCTGAGGACCCAACCGACCTAATGGTAGCGGGTGGTTCGGTAGTCACGAGGTGCTCTCTACAGGATCCTGCCCAGGATGAGATCTCCCCTGTTGCCCAGTTGAGTATAGGAGCATGCTGTCTCAACCAGGGAAGACCCAGTAGGATCTCATCCGTCCCCCCTGGAAGCACCAGGAAGGACACCTGCTCATGGTGTCCCGGTGGTACATCCATCCTGAGAGGGATGGTGATCTGGGTGATAGGATCGAGTAGTATGGACCCGTCGACTACCCGGACCCTGAGTGGCTTGGGCAACAGAACCAGGGGAACTGAGTATCGGGTTGCCAGGGAGGTCGAGATGAAATTGCCTTCAGTGCCTGAGTCCAAGCAAGCCAGGGCAGAGAAGAGAGTAGTGCCGAACTGCAACTGGGCGCTGATAGTCAACCTAGAGGGAGAAGTAGCGTCTAGAGTCCCCCCTCTGATAGAAACTAGACGCTGTCTTTTCCCGACGGTTTGGGACATAGGGTAGCTATGTGTCCCCTCTGCCCACAGGAAAAGCAGATGACACAAGACCGAGAACCTGGGGTAGAGGAGACCACCTTGGACACTTCCATTGACTCCACGGAGTCGCCTACAGGACTGGCTGGGGGACCTGTCTGATGGAAGACGGGAGTCAGACGCTTTTTAGGCCGAGAAGATGTGGGTGCTGAAGAGACCTCGAGCCTTCGCTCCGCCTGGCGGATGTCTATGCGAGAGGCAACCTGAATCAAGGACTCTAAAGTGGCAGGCACCTCACGTGTGGCCAGTGCGTCTTTGACAAACCCTGCCAGGCCCTCCCAAAACACAGGGACAAGGACCTTATCCGGCCAGTCCAGCTCTGCGGCCAGTGTCCTAAAGTGTACAGCAAAGTCCCCGACTGAAGCAGACCCTTGCCGAAGTCGTAGGAGGCGCAGCGCGGAATCGTGGGTGACTTGAGGCCCGAGGAACACCATTCTCATGGCCCCAAGATAAGCTGCTAAGTTATTCACCACACGATCTCCGCGCTCCCACAACGGCGTGGACCACTTCAGCGCTCTCCCTGTGAGCAGGGACTGGACGAAGGCTACCTTCGCCTTCTCGGTAGCGTAAAGAGTCGCGGACAGCTCTAAGTAGGTGGTAACCTGGTTTATAAACCCACGGCACTCAGAGCTGTTGCCGCTAAAGCGCTCTGGAAGCGCAAGGCGAGGAGACCTTCCGCCCAATAGCACAGCCTGGGTAGCCGCCTGGGTGGCGACTGTCGTCAGAGTAGTCTTATCGGAGGAAGACTGCTCCACTGCTGCCAATCGTGACTCCAACTGCTGCACATAACGCAGCAACTGCTGCTGCTCTTCAGCCATAGCCAGACCTTTGGCGCGACCGTAATGTTACGAGGGGGACCCGGGGAAGCGTGCCAAGATGGGAAATGGACTGCTTCCGCCGGTCAAGGTCCACTGTGCGGTGTAAGGGACCGCCGCTATGGTGGGTGAAGAGTGAGCGGGTTGCTGCTAGCGATCGTCTGGAATGTCACAGACGATCTATGTACACCGATCTGCCCTAACCCCTGAGGGTTGTATGGCACAGATCTCACGGCTCGGTGTACCTGTTGCACGGGGAAGCACAGAGGTGCCCACGCACGTGTGCCAGTGGAAGTCACGAGAATATGGCACGAGGGTAGCACAGAGGTGCCCACGCACGTGTGCTTTCAATAACCAGGTGAGTCCAATGGAGACTTGAGGAGCTCACCTGGGACAGGAACACGGCCTGTTGACGGGGGTACTGCCGGAGCAGCAAGGCAGGAACACGGCCTGCAAACGAGTTACTGCCGGAGCAGCAAGGGCCAAGCCCACAAGAGACAGTAATGCCTGAGCAGTGGCGTGGCAGCACGCTGCCAGACATCCAAACATAGAAGGACGGTCGCGCGCCGCCATGATGGCAGGGGGAGCTTTTAAGGAGGTGCAGCTCCACCCGAGGGCGGGCGCGAGGCGGAAATGACGGACTTGACCCAATCAGGGTCCACGACGTCCCAGCCTGGCCAGTCAGGATTCACCACGTCACCAGCCTTGTCATCAAGCCGTGTGACGTCAGTGAGCGAATCAGGACCCACCATGCATTGCACATGCTCACCCTCCTGCCTCTGGGAAATAGAGGCGGGATCCTCGGTCTCACAATGTGCAGAGATAACGGGAATCTCACTGCTTCCCTGAGCAGTAAACCTCTGCACATTGCGCAGCCTCGCAGACCTTCGGGGCCGCTGAGCAGGAGAGTCTGCGGCAGGCCAGGAATGGGAGACCGCTTCACTCCTTGTAACAGGAGAACCACTAGGTGTCACCCTTCTGCTGCCTCTCTGAGAAGGTATCTCCTGCACACTGCGCAGTCTGGCAGACCTTCGGCGCTGCTGAGCAGGAGTGCTCGTGGCAGGCAAGGAATGGGAGACTGCCTCAGTCCTTGCCTCAGGAGAGCCACGAGATGTAACACATATATATATATATATATATATATATATATATATATATATATAAGCTGAGTGTGTGTGTGTGTGTATGTCCGCTAAAGGAATCCGCACCGTTGCATTTACAATCTCTAAATTTTGCACAGACACCCCATGTGACTCATGGATCATCATAGACTATGTTTTGATGGGAAAATTTCACCCCACGCTTTACAGTTGCTGTTTAAAAAACCTTCCTCCATTAAAGTCAATGAAGCTGGGAGCTACAGGTTATTAATAGCAGCTGTGATTGGTTGCTATAGGCAACAAAGGACATTGTTAGTATAAGAAGCTTATGTGTGAGGTAATATGACTTCTGTGGAGCGATGGATAGAGAAAGACAGAGAGAGACAAGCAGACAGACAGAGAGACAGACAGACACTGAGACAGACAGATAGAGACAGACAGACACAGAGTCAGACATGGAAAGAGACAGACAGTAAGATAGAGAGAGACTGATACAGAGATAGACAGACAGAGCTAGACATGGATAGAGACAGACAGACAGGGAAAAAGACAGACAGACAGGCCAAGAGACAGACAGACAGACACACAAAGACAGACAGAGAGAAAGATAGAGACAGACAGACAAAGAGATAAAGAGACAGACAGAGAAAGAGACAGACAGACAGAAGCAGACAGACAGAGACTGGGAAAGAGGAAGAGAGACAGAGAGACAGTTACTATCTCGGGCAACGCCGGGTACTACAGCTAGTATATAAGTTTAATACCGTCATAATCATACTGGCCTCGGGAATTATTAATCACAGGTCTGCGCAAAAAATTCTTTTGAGAGCTGTTTTGGTTATTACACGTAATCTTTATGTTTTTGAGTGCGCTGAATCCGAAAATGACCTCTGTTTTGTCATAGGACATCACGTTTTCTGTCAATTTAAGTAACTATGTTAAATAAGACAATACCTCAAAATAAATGAAAATAGACTCATAAAATTAATTTTTTATTACAAATGTTTCATGAAAATCATTTTTCCAGGACGCCACATGACAGCACGGTAGGAGTTGCTCCTTTGACCTTTACAGGGACAGGAAAACGCAAGAGGTTAAAAGCCCCTCCCCATCCCCCTTTCCTCAGTGTTTTTCCTGTCCCTGTACAGGACGGACGCAAGTCTTACCGTCGGAGGTACGGGGTCCAGGCGGATCGGGGGGGCTTGCTCTCTCCTTCCTGCCGGTCAAGCAGCCCCTGGCCGACACTTCTGTTGCAGAGGTCCCTCAGCCGGCCGGTGGAGCGAAATCTCCCGGCAACGAGCCGATTCCCTCAGGTGAGGGCTCTCGGCAGCCCGCTGTTTGCTGCCAGCCATGGGGCACTTCCGGGTCTGCGCAGGCCTTGCGTTCCAGCGTGGCACGCACGCGGACGCATGCGCAGTGCAGTGTTCACCGCAGTTCCGGGTTCGGAACGTGGCGGTGGCCTGGGAGGCAGCAGGTGACCAGGACGGAGCACTGAAGGCGGGTATGGACCCTGACGTCGCATGACCAGGTAATAAAACCGGGGGACCGGGGCACAGCTCAGTAGTCACTGTATTTTCACTTGTCATGGAGGAGGATGATCGGTCAGATGCTGGAGCACCTACAGAGTCCCAGGGTCATGTGAGTGCAGGTGTACCTGGGTTCGGACCAGGGTTAATAAGGGTGGTCACTGATGCAGTCTCCCCCTTCCTTTTAGGATTCTTCCACGCGCACCAGCACTATTCCTAGGAAAGCCCAGAGGAAAGCTGTCAGGGCTAAAAAGTGTGCAGTCTGCCATTCACAGCTGTCAGAGTCTTGTACGAAACAGTTATGTGATCCTTGTATAGCAGAATTGGTCTCAGCTGAGCAAAATTCCCTGCTGACGGACATGAGAGCGATGATACGAGAGGAAGTACAGTCGGTCATTGCTAGTACATCATCCCACCAGGAATGTCGAGTCCCGTCTCAAAAAAGACACCGACAAGACATAGAAATCTCTTCAGAAGAAGGAGAGATTTCTTATGACTCTGATTCTCAGTTAGAAGAAGAGACAGCAGGTCCGGCACCGGAGGAAGGCCGTAAATATCTCTTTTCATCCTGTGATACTGATGAACTGCTCCGAGCTGTCAGAAAGACAATGATGGTGGAGGAGCAGGAGAAACCGAGGTCTGTCCAGGATGAAATGTTTGGTGGACTCAGGACTCAACGCCATCGAGTATTCCCTGTCAATTCTCATGTCAGAGCAATGATAATGGAGGAATGGCAGGAGTCTGAGAAAAAATTAGTAATTCCCAGGGAATTTAGGGCTCGCCTCCCATTTGAGCCGGATGATATTAAGGACTGGGAAGATGTACCTAAAATTGATGTCCCGGTGGCTAAGGTAGCTAGAAAGACTGCTATCCCATTTGAGGACTCATCCGGGTTGAAAGACCCAATGGACAGAAAGGCAGACGGCCTTCTAAAAAAGGCATGGGAAGCCGCAGCCAGCACTATCAAAACTAACATTGCAGCTACGTCTGTGGCCCGGTCCATGTCTAGGTGGTTAGATGACCTAGAATCCCTGGTTGCGGATAGAGCTCCCAGGGAGACTATTCAGGAGTCTATGTCCCTCTTGAAACTCGCCACAGGCTTTATGGCAGATGCTTCAGCGGAAACAATTAGATTTTCTGCTAGAAATGAGGCATTAACGAATTCTGCCCGCAGGGCCATATGGTTAAAAACATGGTCAGGGGATTGTGCCTCTAAAAACAAATTGTGTGCTATCCCTTTTTCAGGTGTGAGAGTTTTTGGTCCCGCTCTTGACGAGATCCTGGAAAAAGCATCTGATAAGAAAGGGGGTTTCCCCGAGGAAAGGTCTCGTCGGGGTCCTCCTACCCGTCGGTTTCGTCCCTTTAGAAATCCCGACTACAAAAGTAGGGGTAAAACGGGTAGATGGAGTTATCTTAAAGGAGGTAAAGAGAGGAATACCTCTTTTGACATTAGAAAGAACCAAAATCGGTCCTGACGCCAGGGTGGGCGGACGTCTGGTGGAGTTTCAAGAGGCATGGGCTCGTATCACACACAACCCTTGGGTTCTCCAAGTAGTATCAGAAGGTCTCATGATAGAATTCTCTCGGGTGCCCCCCGACAGATTTCTTCTCACTCAATTTCGCTCCCCAGACTCGTCCTACCAGCTCTGGTCCGAGGTCCAAAATCTGTTGAGTACCCGAGCAATACGCCCGGTTCCTCGTCGGGAACGCTTCAGGGGCCACTACTCCAGTCTCTTTACCGTACTAAAACCGTCGGGAGATGTGCGCACGATTATCAATCTCAAGCCCCTGAACCGGTTTGTTCGCTACAAAAAATTCCGTATGGAATCCATCAGATCGGCTATTCCACTCATCGGTCAGCATTCGGTTATGGCCACGATAGATCTATCCAGCGCGTATTATCACATAGCTATACACCCCACCAGTCAAAAATTCCTGAGATTTGCTTTGGAAAAACAGGGCGTAATCTATCACTACCAGTTCCGGTGTCTTCCCTTTGGCCTGTCATCCGCTCCCCGGACCTTCACAAAAATTATGGCAGAGGTAGTGGCCCACCTCAGAACGCTGGGGGTTATCATCGTTCCATACCTAGACGATCTCCTTCTCATTGCAGCCAACGCAAGAGAATTGTCCCACCGGGTGGAGCTCGCTCTATTCCACCTACAGAGTCTGGGGTGGATGGTGAACATTCACAAATCAAATTTACTGGCAGAAACCAGAAAAATTTTCCTAGGCATACTTCTGGACTCGGACGCAAGAATGTCATTCTTACCGGCCTTGAAGATAAAATCACTTCAAAGCAGGATACGAGCCTTCCTAAGCCAAAAGACATGCACTGTCCGGGAAGCTATGAGAGTGCTGGGTCTGATGACGTCCTGTATCCCATGTGTCCGGTGGAGTCAGTTCCATTCAAGACCGCTACAGCAGCTGATTCTGTCCAACCCAGTGGGTCGCCACTGCTCGCTGACCAGCCGAACCACATTGAACCGCAAGATTGTTCTTCCAGTACGGCTCCGCCACATTCTGCGATGGTGGACAAACGAAGAGCATTTATCAGTGGGGGTTCATTGGGACTACTCGCCATCAGTTACGCTCATTACCGACGCCAGCCAGACGGGCTGGGGGGCACACGTGGACCAGGTGGCTTTCCAGGGGACATGGCCACACCAGTTGATGACCTGCTCTTCCAACTACAGGGAGTTGAACGCAGTCTGGCAGGCCCTCAGCAGCAAACAGCACTTGTTCCTTCATCGACATGTTCGTGTCCTCTCGGACAATGTGACAACAGTCGCGTTCCTCAGACACCAGGGCGGCCCGAGACACTACAAGTTACAAGCATTGGCGCACCTGATCTTCCGCTGGGCCGAAACGTCTGTTCTGTCCATTTCGGCTGTACACCCGAAGGGATCAGACAATTGTCTGGCGGATTATCTCAGCAGACACCGGATCGACCCCGCAGGTTGGTGTCTCAACAACGAAGTGTTCCAGTCGCTGATTGCCCGGTGGGGGACTCCTCATTGGGATCTGTTCGCGTCCAGGGCCAACTCGAAGTGCAGGAACTTCTTCTCTCTCAATCCCAACGACCGACCTGCAGCAGTGGACGCGCTGTCTCAACCTTGGATCATGGACCTGGCATATGCCTTTCCCCCTCTTCCATTGATTTCCAGAGTCCTTCAGAAGATACGGCAGGACAAGGCCACAGTCATCCTCATTGTTCCATTTTGGCCAAGACGGAGCTGGTTCTCGCTCCTGAACTACATGGCGGTGGACGAGCCCGTTCTCCTTCCCCTGAGGGAGGATCTACTCAGCCAGGGTCCGGTCTTCCACGAGAATCTTCGCAACCTTCATCTGTCGGCTTGGATCCTGAAGGGCGATTCTTGAGGAATAAGGGCTTATCCGCAGCAGTTATTACTACCCTGCAGGCCAGTAGGAAGCCAGTTACCCAGACGATTTATCGGCGGATCTGGGCTCGGTTTTGTACCTTCCTTGGTGAGGAACCAAGGGACAGTGCACGTCCAGACATTCCTCGGATCCTTGATTTTCTTCAAGAAGGTTTCCACCAGGGCCTGAAACCCAGTACAATTAAAGTCCAGATCTCGGCGCTCAGTGTATTCTTCGATACTTCCCTCGCTTCTCATCCTTGGATTGTCCGTTTTGTCAAAGGCCTTCAGAGATTGCGGCCTACTGTTCGGTCCACAGTTCCTCCTTGGGATCTGGGTCTGGTTCTTAAGGGACTATGCGAAGGGCCATTTGAACCTCTGGATGATATCTCCATTCAGCACTTATCCTTTAAAACGGCTTTTTTGGTGGCCATTACCACCGCAAAGAGGATTGGCGAACTGCAAGCTTTGTCCATTCGTCCTCCATATCTCCAGGTCCTGCCTGACAGAATTATTTTGAAGCTTGATCCAAGATTCCGACCGAAGGTGGTGTCTGTGTCTAATCTTGAGCAGGAAGTGGTCTTACCGGCGGTATATTCCGGCTCTTCCGGCCGCACAGATGAAGATCTTCGCTTTCTGGATGTCAGAAGAGCGGTGCTGGCTTATTTGGAAGCTACCCGGAGCTGGCGGATAGATTCAACCCTTTTTGTGCAATTTGCAGGAAAAAACCGAGGGAAGACGGTGTCTAAGACAACTCTGTCTCGGTGGGTTAGGTCTACTATTTCTGCTGCTTACCAGTCCGCAGGTCGCGAACCCCCCACTCACATTAGGGCTCACTCCACCAGAGCTCTGTCTACTTCATGGGCAGAAAGGGCGGGGGTTTCCCTAGACCAAATTTGCCGTGCGGCGACGTGGTCTGGTCCCCACACGTTTTGTAAGCACTATCAACTAGATCTTCTCACTGATCACCAAACATTGTTCGGTAGGAAGGTTCTACAGGCTGTGGTCCCACCCGACTAGGGATTACTTTGGCATTCTCCTACCGTGCTGTCATGTGGCGTCCTGGAAAATAGGAATTACTACTTACCGGTAATGATGTTTCCAGGAGCCAACATGACAGCACTCTTATTTCCCTCCCGTTGTTTATGTATCGTGTTGTTGTATGTTCTGCATTAATAAAATGGTGTTATCTCCCATCCTGGTGTGGTACTTAAAAAATCACTGAGGAAAGGGGGATGGGGAGGGGCTTTTAACCTCTTGCGTTTTCCTGTCCCTGTAAAGGTCAAAGGAGCAACTCCTACCGTGCTGTCATGTTGGCTCCTGGAAACATCATTACCGGTAAGTAGTAATTCCTATTTTTTAAGCGCAATGAGCTCACTAACACACACTAAAATCGATTCTTCTTCCCTGTGAGGCTTCTCTTGGTACATTTATGCTTGTGAGTAGCATCTGTAATGTCTCTCTGAAGCGTCCAACAGTAGTCTGCCATCATTGTAATGCTCCATCTTCCCTGGTATCTTCTTGTAGTCTGCCATCATTGTAATGCTCCATCTTCCCTGGTATCTTCTTGTAGTCTGCCATCATTGTAATGCTCCTTCTTCCCTGGTATCTTCCTGTAGTCTGCCATCATTGTAATGCTCCATCTTCCCCGGTATCTTCTTGTAGTCTGCCATCATTGTAATGCTCCTTCTTCCCTGGTATCTTCTTGTAGTCTGCCATCATTGTAATGCTCCTTCTTCCCTGGTATCTTCCTGTAGTCTGCCATCATTGTAATGCTCCATCTTCCCCGGTATCTTCTTGTAGTCTGCCATCATTGTAATGCTCCATCTTCCCCGGTATCTTCTTGTAGTCTGCCATCATTGTAATGCTCCATCTTCCCTGGTATCTTCTTGTAGTCTGCCATCATTGTAATGCTCCTTCTTCCCTGGTATCTTTTTGTAGTCTGCCATCATTGTAATGCTCCATCTTCCCTGGTATCTTCTTGTAGTCTGCCATCATTGTAATGCTCCATCTTCCCCGGTATCTTCTTGTAATCTGCCATCATTGTAATTCTCCATCTTCCCTGGTATCTTCTTGTAGTCTGCCATCATTGTAATGCTCCACCTTCCCTGGTATCTTCTTGTAGTCTGCCATCATTGTAATGCTCCTTCTTCCCTGGTATCTTCCTATAGTCTGCCATCATTGTAATGCTCCATCTTCCCCGGTATCTTCTTGTAGTCTGCCATCATTGTAATGCTCCATCTTCTCTGGTATCTTCTTGTAGTCTGCCATCATTGTAATGCTCCTTCTTCCCTGGTATCTTCTTGTAGTCTGCCATCATTGTAATGCTCCATCTTCCCTAGTATCTTCTTGTAGTCTGCCATCATTGTAATGCTCCATCTTCCCTGGTATCTTCTTGTAGTCTGCCATCATTGTAATGCTCCTTCTTCCCTGGTATCTTCTTGTAGTCTGCCAACATTGTAATGCTCCATCTTCCCTGGTATCTTGTTGTAGTCTGCCATCATTGTAATGCTCCATCTTCCCTGGTATCTTCTTTCCATCTCTTTAATGTTGTGGTGGAATCGTTCACCTTGCTCTTCACTCACAGCTCTCAAATTTTCAGGAAAGTTGTCAAGGTGGGAATGGAGGAAATGCACTTTCAAACTCATCAGGCAACCTAAAGCTTGAAATGCTTTCAGCATTCGTCCGACGATTTGTTTGTAATCAGGGTCTTTGTTATTGCCTAAAAATTTCTGTACGACCTCTTTAAATGCAATCCACCCTTCTTTTTAAGGATGCGTCATGGTATTGATAAACTCTTGATCAGCTATAAGCCTTCTAATGTCTGGTCCGACGAACACACCTTCCTTCAATTTTGCCTCCGAGAGGCCTGGAAACTTGGCGACCAAGTATTTGAAGCATTCTCCATCTTTTGGAAGTGATTTTACGAATTGCTTCATCAATCCCAAATTGATGTTGAGAGGTGGTAGAAGAACTTTATGGGAAGGAACCAAAGTTTCTCGGAGGACATTTTTGTCACCAACTGTGAGCACCCTCGGCTGCCAATTCTTCTTGGTCCAGTGATTTTGTCGGTCTTGACTGTCCCATAGACACAGAAAACAAGGGTATTTGGTATACCCAGCTTGTTGCCCGAGCAGCATGCACAAGACTTTCAAATCCCTGCACACTTGCCAACTGTGGTTTCCATAATTAAGTTTACGAAGAACCAATTCCAGTTCTCGTAGGTTTCCTTGAGGTGTACAGAATGACCTACAGGGATTGAAGCATAAAAAACGACGTTATGGAGTAAAACTGCTTTGAGACTTCTTTTTGAAGAATCTATAAAAAGACGCCATTGCGCTGAATCATATTGGATTTTGAATTGACCCATCAAACCTTCGACATCGATGCAATAAACCAACTTATCTTCCTGGGCAAAGTAAGGAACGAACTCGTCTTCACGATGTCTGAACCATGCAAAAGATACTCCTGACAACAATAAATTCTTGCTTTTGAGCCTTGAGCCGAGTAACTCAGTGGCATCTTTGGGAAGATTTAAGTCTCTTACCAAATCATTCATCTCCTCCTGTGAAAACAATTTTGGTCTTGTCTCATCTTCAAAGTCAGCACTTGATTCATCTGGTTCAGGTATGACTCCACCTTCATCGGACATAGTTATCTCTTCCAAGGTAGTAGGGGCCTTCGGTACTAGTATATCTGTGCCATGGGGGATGGGACGAATTGCTGAGTGAATATTGGGGTATAAAATGGAATGCTTCCATTTTGAATTATACCCTTTCACATCGCATGAACAAAAGTAACAATCGTCACTATGGTTCTTTTGCTCTCGCCATACCATAGGAATCCCATAACGGAAAGCTTTTTTCTTACCCTTGAACCAATTTCGGAGGTCCTCATAACACAGTTTGCACACTTTATGAGGCGCCCAAGCTTTATCTTGATCTCCAAGCTTTAGTAAGAAATATGCGACGTATACTTGTTTCACAAAGTCTGTAATATATTCAGCACAAATGTAACAGAAACTGTCAGGCGAATTAACACACTTCCGCTGAGCCATAATGCTAATTTTGGGAAACACGGTTGAATATGAAGAGCTAACACGAACTGAGATTAAAAAGTGTGAACAGGCGAGAACAAAGATAAAACAATTGAAACAAGCCCGGGCATGTCAGAGCCCGCTCATTCAGCTTGCAAAATGTTGATGCTGGTTTCATTAGCTCACTCTGAAAGTTCTTTTCTTTGAAAGTTATATTTTTTTGGCATTATATATCTTCAGTGCATTGATGTGAATTAATTAATAGTAATTTTGACTTTCAAAACCTTAAAAAAAAAAAAAAAAATAAAAAAAAAATTATGAAAAATGTACTAAATTTGAAGAGAATTTTGCATTTTGTGGCAAATCCTGACGTCCAGGATTTTTTCAATATTTTTTTCATTTTCAGCACACCAAAATACATGGAAATTAGATGAAAATGATCAAACAGCTTTTTAGTCGCAGACCTGTGTTTCAGTAGGGTGGGTAGGGATTCAAAATATATTTTTCCTACTGCCGACAGAGCAGAGCAGGAAAAGCTCCTGCTACAGTGAGTTGTCTTACAGCCACACACTAGACAGTGAGGAGGATGAAGAGAGGCACGGCTGATCTTGTGTGAACCGGAATTTTTTTTATTTCTCTATTTTCATTGACATAAAGGACAAAATATGATAAAAATAAATTAAATCAGATTAAGGGATGAAGAGTGGGGATCAAGGTACACTGATTTCTCAGACAGCATTTATAAGAGCACTCTTTATAAAGTTATCTTGGAGATAGAGAGGAATGGATTGATTCGCAAAGGTTCGAGTTTGTGATATATTTCCTGAAATTCTGAGTTTTTATGCAAATTCAAACATTTTGAGATTTGATTGGTAGCTTGCAAAAAAAACCTTACCAGACTACACTATGTACACTGCTGAAGCATCAGGGAGTGGATAATGTAATTTTGCGTTGTCACGTATGCCTTCCATAACGAAATGCAGTGCAGCTATTACATCTTATGGATTCACATGCCCTGTACAGTGGTGGACAGTGCCTGGGACTAGGGATGATTGAATACCTCAAATATTCGGCTTCACGAATATTTTCCGAATAGGTCGCCACTATTCGACTATTCGCAAACATTCGATGCGCAATGTAAGTCTATGAGAAACCTGAATAACAACTATTCGGAACTATTCGAGTTTCCCATAGACTTACGTTGCGCATCAAATATTCGAAAAGCGGTGACCTATTCGGAAAATATTTGCGAAGCCGAATATTTGAGGTATTCGATCATCCTTACTTGGGACATCACAGATCAGAGGTTCCCAGCAGAGCACAGTTTGTGTGGCAGAGTCATTTTCCATATCCAGGATCATTGGGTAAGTCTCCCTTTCCTATAGAGTGTAAGCTCTTATGGTCAGTGACATCTTCTCTCTCTTTCCTGTAGAGTGTAAGCTCTTATGGTCAGTGGGGTCCTCTCACTCTCATGTAGAATGTAAGCTCTTATAGTCAGCAGGGTCCTCTCTCTCTTCTGTAGAGTGTAAGCTCGTATGGTTAGTGGGGTCTTCTCTCTCTTCTGTAGAATGTAGGCTCTTATGGTCAGTGTTCACTGCTCGCTCTTTGTCTCCTGTAGAGTGTAAGCTCTTATGGTCAGTGGGGTCCTCTCTCTCTTTCTCTCCTGTAGATTGTAAGCTCTTATAGTCAGCAGGGTCCTCTCTCCTGTAGAGTGTAAGCTCTTATGGTTAGCAGGGTCCTCTCTCTCTCCTGTGGAGTGTAAGCTCTTATGGTCAGCGCAGTCCTTTCACTCTCATGTAGAATGTAAGTTCTTATAGTCAGCAGGGTCCTCTCTCTTTTCTGTAGAGTGTAAGCTTGTATAGTTAGTGGGGTCCTCTCTCTCTTCTATAGAATGTAGGCTCTTATGGTCAGTGTTGACCGCTCACTCTTTGTCTCCTGTAGAGTGTAAGCTCTTATGGTAAGTGGGGTCCTCTCTCTCTCTTTCTCTCCTGTAGAGTCTATGGTCTTATAGTCAGCGGGGTCCTCTCTCGCTCCTGTAGATTGTAAGCTCTTATAGTCAGCAGGGTCTTCTCTCTCTCCTGTAGAGTGTAAGCTCTTATGGTCAGCAGGGTCCTCTCTCTCTCCTGTAGAGTGTAGGTTCTTTTGGTCATTGGGGTCCTCTCTCTCCTGTAGAGTATAAGCTCTTATTGTCTGTAGGGTCCTGGCTCTCTCTCTCTCTCTCTCTCCTGTAATGTAAAGTGTAAGCTCTTTTGGTCATTAGGGTCCTCTCTTCACTGTAGAGTATAAGCTATTATGGTCAGTGGGGACCTCTTTTGCTCCTGTAGAGTGTAAGCTCTTATAATCACTTTGGTACCCTCTCTCTCTTTCTCCTGTAGATTGTAAGTTCTTATGGTGAGTGGGGTCCTCTTACTCTTGTCTGTGAAGTGTAAGCTCTTATAGGCAGAGAGGTTATTTCTTTCTCTCTCATCTCCCCCACATGTATTTTCCAAGCAATTACAAGTTTTCTATTACTGAGATTTGTGAAATAGCAGGGTAAAATATTAAAATGTAACTTTTAATGTTAATTTAATTTAAAATCAGGGGAAAATTCACAGTAAAAAAAACACACATAAAGTGACGATCCGGTAATAGGGGAGGTAAATACAGCAAAAGTCAGCTGACCTCTATCAGAAAGTCACAACAGAGCCTACTAGCAATATGGAATTGCAGAGGCTAACAAAAACCTTCAAATAAAAGGCAAATAGATTGGAATGGTCTCACCGGTATGTCTTTTGTTCATAACCCTGGTGATAGAAGGATCGCAGAGGGGGAGCTATTTAGTGCTTAGCTACTACCAACCCCTCAAGTTGAGATCCATTGAAGGCGTGCTCCAGTCTCCCTACGCGTTTCGTATCAGCAAACTCATCAGGGGAGCTTTTACTGGATTGTGAAGCCAAGGGTATAACACCTCTTGTGCAGAGGTAGACGCCTACCTCTGCACAAGAGGTGTTATACCCTTGGCTTCACAATCTAGTAAAAGCTCCCCTGATAAGTTTGCTGTTACGAAACGCGTAGGGAGACTGGAGCACGCCTTCAATGGATCTCAACTTGAGGGGTTGGTGGTAGCTAAGCACTAAATAGCTCCCCCTCTGCCATCCTTCTATCACCAGGATGTTGTGAATGTCAGTTATGCTTTTGCTGCTCTGAGGCTCCCTCTTGTGGCCAGGAATGGTTTGGACAGAGACCAGGTGTGTTGAGCAATGGGAGTTTCCATTGCTAACTCTCTGCCTATTTAAACTTTGGTCTGCTAGCAGGCTATGCCAGATGTCAGTTGTTCTTTGTTCACCAGCCTGCTTCATCCTGCTCCAGACCACATCTACCCCAGATAAGTGCTTGGCTCTTTATTTGTTGTTTGGTTCTTTTTGCTCTTATTTGAGTTTGTCATTTGCTTTGGTTGTTTTCAGTTTATTTGCATGCAGGGATCTTCCCTCTCAGTTGCTTAGCTGGGAAGCTGCCTGCAGCTATGTTTGGAGTATTGCTCCTATAAGTCCATGTGTTTGTTGCTTCTTGAATTTGTAATGGTTCCTGCTTTCTGTTCATTGGTATGACACGAGCAGCTGGTATAGGACGGAGTTCAGATCTAGTGATCTGAGGGCTTTTTGTACTATCAGGTGTTTGGAATTTTGTAGAGTTTTTCTCTGGCCACCATCAGTCCCTTTCATATCCTGTCCTATTTAGTCAGTAGGGCCTCACCTTTTGCTAATCCTATCATCTATCTGTGTATTGTGTTTTCCTATATCACCGCAGTCTTTGAATGTGGGGGGCTTGCTATTCTTTATCTATTTTCTGAGGCAGAGAGTTATTCATCTTTCCTTCCTTTAGAATAGCTAGTTCTCCGGCTGGGTTCGCGGTGCACAGGATGTTAGTTCACCCCTCGGCTACTTCTAGTGTTGATGGTTAGTAAGGAGATGGCGGCCAGATTAGTTGCCAATGCTCTTGTCACCTTTTACCAATGATTTATGGTGGTCTTCCATGGTTCCGGATCATAACACCAGGGTTATGAGCAAAAGACATACCGGTGAGACCATTCCAATCTATTTGCCTTTTATTTGAAGGTTTTTGTTAGCCTCTGCAATTCCATATTGCTAGTAGGCTCTGTTGTGACTTTCCGATAGAGGTCAGCTGACTTTTGCTGTATTTACCTCCCCTATTTCCGGATCGTCACTTTGTATGTGTTTTTTTGACTGTGAATTTTCCCCTGATTTTAAATTAAATTAACATTAAAAGTTACATTTTAATATTTTACCCTGCTATTTCACATTCCAACCCCCTGGGTATCTGCTCTTGCTACTACTATATTACTGAGATTTGTACAAATTTATTTGCGGCAAATCAAATCCTATGGGAAACTTTCGCAAAGCCAATGAATTTGAATTTCAAAAGATAGGCTCATCTCTACTTGGAGACCTTTTAGGTCAAGTGGAAATGGAGAGTCTTTATAGATTATTTCTAGTCCTATAGAATTACTGCCTCAGCACATATCATGGCATAAGCAGAGAGCACCATCAGTCCTGGTACTGAGTTATTAAAAATCAGCAAGCCATAAATATAGCGACACAAAAGATCATTTGCAGATACTGATGATAATGCGAAAACACCAGGGAACTGCAACAGATGCTGATCACAACATAAAACATAAAAACAATGGGACAGGTCTATTAACTAAGTCACTGGGGCAAATTATACTTTTTGTTAAAACTGTAACTAATTTGAGTAATGTCTGTGGCATTAATATTACGGTGGGGAACAACATGGAATATTGTTAAATTCACATTAAGATTTCTGTCTGTATTTGATGTTAATAAAGTGCATCCAAATGTTAGCTGCCAGCAAATGGGAGGTTAGGTAAGGTTCTGCAAAAAAGTGTTTTCCCCTCACACAATATCTTTTATTTTTGATAATTTAGTGTAGTAGGGAACAGTAGGGGTTAAGTCTGGTGCTGGCAATGTGTCGAGCTGTTGTCATGGGCCAATGCACTGTGGTTCTTAAACTGGCCCTAAGACTCGAGACCCTGTGCTGTCCCTGATCTCGGAGGTAAGCTTGATGGTAGCCAGGTCCGAGCCCCCAACGTGACCCTGTCTCCTGTCCAAGCCCTGATCTTACTCCCCCCACCCTGAAACTGAAACAACATGGACAAGGGAGAACGAAAACTCGTATACACTGTACTCAAACACAACGGAAATACAATATGTGTACAGGGGAATAAAGAAAAGGGTAGGGTAAAAACTCACAACAGTGGAATGTTCACACCACGCCAAAAAACAACTGTTGTTCACCATGAACTGGACAACCACTGAGACCGATATCACTGATGCTATCTTCGATGGTCTCCTACTACATTCCTCAGCCTTAAATAGGAAGAGACCAGCTGTGGATGGTAATCAGCAACCTGGCTCTCAGAAGAGTTGCACACTGCTCCAAAAATGGATTAACTCCAGCACAGCTAGAAGCAGTGAAACAACTCAACCGACATGCAGCAGAGCTGAGTATTTAAACGGAACCTGCCAGGTGCAATATGTACCCAGAACCACGAGTATTTCTGGGTCCATATTGCTAATCCCTGCCTAACTGTCCCTGTATTTAGTAACATAGGTAAAGAGTAGAGATGAGCGAACCGGTCGCGGTTCGGCTCGAGGTCGGCTCGCCGAACGGGGGTCCCGTTCGAGTTCGGTTCGACGAACCGAACTAGAACCAATAGGCTATAATGGGAGGCAATCACAAACACATAAAAATGCATGATAAATGTACACAAACAGTTAATAAACATTGCCATAACACTTACCGGTCCTCGCGATCCCTTCTGCACTCTGTCTCCTGCCGCTATTCCATCCGATGATCGCTGAATCCTCCCGTGACCGGCACTGCCAGCAGAGATGCAGGACCTGTCGTGACGTCAAAATAGCCATGTGACCAGTCACGTGGCTATTATCTCATTGGCTACAGACTGGTCACATGACTATGACGCGTCATGTAGGACCTGCGAGTGCATCTCTCCGGTACACGGTGCACATATGTGTATCGCCGTGTACCGGCGACATGCTCTAGCACACGGTCGACTCCCCATTCCGTTAGGGACCGGCTGACACAGCCGGTCATTAACGGAGATCACCGTTGCCATAGCAACGCAGTTAGCGGTGACGTCACCGCTAACCGCAGCTCCGAGAGCACCGTTGCTATGGTAACGCGTCTGTCAGCGTTACCGCTGTTACCGCTGACAGCCAGCACTGATCACTCACGAAGTGAAGGCTGCACGCTGCTTCCCGATTGTAGTGAGGATTGTACTGAGGATGAGGTTCCCCAGCCCCAAGTGATGGGCTGGTGAACCTCATCCTCACTACAATCGTCACTACTACTACACTAGAAAGAAAGAAGACAGAAGAGCAGGATCGTGGAGGGCTGACAGGGGGTAATAAAGATGGAGTCTCTAATGTGTCTGTGTATTTATTTCTATTAAAGTATTTTTTCTCTGTGTGGTGTCTTTTTTTTAACCCTTTATTGGAGATTCTTAATGGCCGGGTCAAACGTGCCTGACATTAAGAATCTCTGGCTTAATACTGGCTAGTAAAACAAAGCCAGTATTAACTCATGATTACCCAAAAAGCCACCCGGCTCCAGGGCTGTTGGAAGAGTTGGATACAGCACCAGATGATGGCGCTTCTATGAGAGCGCCATTTTCTGGGACGGCTGCGGACTGAAATCCGCAGCAGAGGCGCCCAGAAACCTCGGGCTAACCTGTGCTGCGGATTCCAATCCCCAGCTGCCTAGTTGTACCCGGCTGGACACAAAAATGGGGCGAAGCCCACGTCATTTGTTTTTTAATTATTTCATGAAATAAGTGAAATAATTAAAAAAAAATGGGCTTCCCTATATTTTTGGTTCCCAGCCGGGTACAAATAGGCAACTGGGGGTTGGAGGCAGCCCGTGGCTGCCTGCTGTACCTGGCTAGCATACAAAAATATGGCGAAGCCCACGTCATTTTTTTGGTGGGCTAAAAACTTCTGCATACAGTCCTGGATGGAGTATGCTGAGCCTTGTAGTTCTGCAGCTGCTGTCTGCTCTTCTCCATACAGACAGACAGCAGCTGCAGAACTACAAGGCTCAGCATACTCCATCCAGGAATGTATGCAGAAGTTTTTTGCCCCCTGAAAAGATTATGTGGGCTTCGCCATATTTTTGTATGCTAGCCAGGTACAGCAGGCAGGTACGGCTGCCCCAACCCCCAGTTGCCTATTTGTACCCGGCTGGGAACCAAAAATAAAGGGAAGCCCTTTTTTTATTATTTCATGAATTTCATGAAATAATTAGAAAACAAATGACGTAGGCTTCGCCCCATTTTTGTGTCCAGCCAGGTACAACTAGGCAGCTGGGGATTGGAATCCGCAGCACAGGTTGGCCTGAGCTTTCTGGGCCCCACTGCTGCGAATTGCAGTCTGCAGCCGCCTCAGAAAATGGCACTTTCATAGAAGCGCCATCTTCTGGCGCTGTATCCAACTCTTCCAGCACCTGCCTGCTGTACCTGGCTAGCATACAAAAATATGGCGAAGCTCACGTCCTTTTTTTGTAGTTTTTTGGCAAAAAAAATAAAAAATGCTTCCCTGGATTTTCCATTGCCAGTGAAGGTAACACCAAGCAGTGGGGGTTAGCAGCCAGTAGCTGCTTGGATTACCCTTAGCTAGCAATACAAAAAATGCAGCGGGAGCCCATATATATTTTTTTTAATTATTTATTTAAATAACTAAAAATAAAATGGGCTTCCCTGTATTTTGATTGCTGGACATCACAGTGCTGTAAAAATAAATCTTTAAAAAAATGACGTAGCGCTCCGCGGTATTTTTGATTCTCAGCAGATAAAGCAGACAGCTATGGGTTGCCACCCCCATCTGCCTGCCGTTACCTTGGTTGGCAATCAAAATACAGGGAAGCCCATTAATTTTTTCTATTTAAAAAATAGTTAAAAAAAAAAATGACGTTGGGTCCCCCCATTTTTGATAGCCAGCTAGGGTAAAGCAGACGGCTGTAGCCTGAAAACCACAGCTGGCAGCTTTACCGTGGTTGGGGATCCAATGTGGAGGTCCCCTCAGGCTCTTTTTTATAATTATTTTATAAATATTAATAATTACACAATAAAAGTAGGGTCCCCCCCAAATTGGATCACCAGCCAAGGTAAAGCGGACAGCTGTGGTCTGGTATTCTCAGGGTGGGAAGGTCCATAGTTATTGGGCCTTCACAGCCTAAAAATAGCAGGCCGCAGGCACCCCAGACGTGGCGCATCCACTAGATGCGCCAATCCTGGCGCTTCACCCCAGCTCATCCCGTGCCCTGGTGCAGTGGCAAACGGGGTAATAAATCGGGTTGATATTAGCTGTAAAGTCACCTGAGATCAAGCCCAGCAGTTTGTGATGTCATGGCGTCTATTAGATACCCAACATCATAAACTGTCAGTACTAACAAAAAAAAAAAAAAAATCGACAAAAGAAATTTATTTGAAAAAACAGTCCCCAAAACATTTCCTCTTTCACCAATTTATTGTAAGAAAAAAAATAAAGGGGTCCCACGACGACTCTGGACCGTCTAGAATATGGGGGGGAGACACTCAGGGAACGTATCCCCCATTTTCTAGGAGTGCGGACCCTTCATGTGAGGAGTGTGGGTGCAATGAATCTGCACTCACTCTCCCCGGGTCCACAGCAGCAGAGTCCATGTCGTAATGGTTGCTACCAAAGCTGCAATGCCCTGCTCATGAGGTAAGGGCATGCCTAATCAGGAGAACTACTGTAGAGGAAGCTCTGCTCACTGGTATATAGGTGCTCAGAGGTAATAATAGATAAAATTAGTGAGTAACCTCGGCACTCTAAATCTCCCAGACTAAGTCAGTAAGTCACAACGGATAGTAATGCAAAATCACTCTTTATTGGTCCGTATTAAGAAAATTTTTTTTTCATAAGCATATATGTTTTTGTCCAAAACAAGTTACAAATGACGTTTCGGCCCGAGCCTTCGTCAGATTGGACTTATCTGCTTGTAATCATGAAAAATGACAATAATCAGTATCACATAAGAGTGAGAGAACAATAACATAAACTCGAACAATGTAGAGGTACAATTGGGATGCAGCAAAAAAATTGCAACACAGCAAGAAATGAAACACATGATACAAATGTCATAATACAGTACAAGGACAATATAGTAATGACAAATATGGGGTCAGAGTAGGCTTAGACAGCTCTGGTACGAAAGAGATGTCAATCATAAAGTAACATGTGCAGTAGGTGTAGAGCTACAGTATGCATGGCAGAGCTAATAGGTAGACTGACCATAGAAAAAGAACGGAGAAAAAGTGGAGAAAAAGTGGAGAAAAAGTGGAGAAAAAATGGAGAAAAAGTGGAGAAAAAGTGGAGAAAAAAGTGGAGAAAAAGTGGAGTAAAAATGGAGAAAAAGTGGAGAAAAAGTAGAGGAAAAGTGGAGAAAAAGTGGAGAAAAAGTGGAGAAAAAAGTGGAGAAAAAGTGGAGTAAAAATGGAGAAAAAGTGGAGAAAAAATGGAGAAAAAGTGGAGAAAAAGTGGAAAAAAAGTGGAGAAAAAAGTGGAGAAAAAGTGGAGTAAAAATGGAGAAAAAGTGGAGAAAAATTGGAGAAAAAATGGAGAAAAAGTGGAGAAAAAGTGGAGAAAAAGTGGAGAAAAAGTGGAGAAAAAAGTGGAGAAAAAGTGGAGTAAAATGGAGAAAAAGTGGAGAAAAAGTGGAGAAAAAGTGGAGAAAAAAATGGAGAAAAAGTGGAGAAAAAGTGGAGTAAAGATGGAGAAAAAGTGGAGAAAAAATGGAGAAAAAAATGTAGAAAAAGTGGAGAAAAAGTGGAGAAAAAGTGGAGAAAAAGTGGAGAAAAAAGTGGAGAAAAAGTGGAGTAAAATGGAGAAAAAGTGGAGAAAAAGTGGAGAAAAAGTGGAGAAAAAGTGGAGAAAAAAGTGGAGAAAAAGTGGAGTAAAAATGGAGAAAAAGTGGAGAAAAAGTGGAGAAAAAAATGGAGAAAAAGTGGAGAAAAAGTGGAGTAAAAATGGAGAAAAAGTGGAGAAAAAGTGGAGAAAAAATGGAGAAAAAGTGGAGTAAAAATGGAGAAAAAGTGGAGAAAAAGTGGAGAAAAAGTGGAGAAAAAAATGGAGAAAAAATGGAGAAAAAAATGTAGAAAAAGTGGAGAAAAAGTGGAGAAAAAAATGGAGAAAAAGAGGAGAAAAAGTGGAGAAAAAGTGGAGAAAAAGTGGAGTAAAAATGGAGAAAAAGTGGAGAAAAAGTGGAGAAAAAGTGGAGTACCCTTTGGTGCCTTTCATGTGGCACTAAGGGGTGCTTAGCTTTGTATGTAGCCAAAAAAATGAAAAAAAAAATGACGTAGGGTTCCCCCTAGTTTTGTAGCCAGCTAGGGTAAAGCAGATGGCTGCAGCCTGCAGACCACAGCTGGCAACCTCACCTTGGCTGGTAATCCAAAACTGAGGGCACCCCACGCTGTTATTTTAAATTAAATAAATAATTTAAAAAAAAAACACGTAGGGGTCCCCCAAAATTGGATCACCAGCCAAGGTAAAGCAGACAGCTGGGGCCTGATATTCTCAGACTAGGGAGGTCCATGGTTATTGGACTCTCCCCAGCCTAAAAATAGCAGGCCGCAGCCGCCCCAGAAGTGGCGCATCCATTAGATGCGCCAATCCTGGTGCTTCGCCCCAGCTCATCCCGCGCCCTGGTGCGGTGGCAAACGGGGTAATATATGGGGTTAATACCAGATGTGTAATGTCACCTGGCATCAAGCCCTGGGGTTGGTGAGGTCAGGCGTCTATCAGATACCCGACATCACCAACCCAGTCAGTAATAAAAAAAATAGACGACAAACACATTTTTATTTGAAAAAACACTCCCCAAAACATTCCCTCTTTAACCAATTTATTAGAATGAAAAACAAATCCAGGTCTGCTGTAATCCAAGGGGTTGCCATGACGATCCACACTGTCCCAGTCAATGAAGAGCAGAATGTTCCCCATTGGCTGGGAGAGCAATGCAGTGACCTGAGCTAACATCAATGGGTCAGCCCAGGTCACTGCAGGGGATGACAAGTGCTGCTGTCAGCGAGGTACATTACCTGCGCTGATCTCCAGCACACTGACAGCCCCTGTCACTGAGTTCAATGACCGGCGTCTTCACACCAAGTATCGCGAGAGGCCCGTGACGTCACCGCTAGTCAGTCTCGGGTCGGAAGCGAGAGGTGATGTGACAAGCGGCGGCCATGGAGGACAGTGACAGCACTGAGGTCGGGATGGCGGGACTTCATCACCGCAGGTAAGCCGAGCGGGACCATGTGTGTGTGTGTGTGTGTGTGTGTATGTGAGTGTGTGTGTGTGTGTGTGTGTGTATGTGTGTGTGTGTGTGTGTATGTATGTGTACATGCCGCGGGCAGGAGGGGGCGGAGTGAGCTGAGCGGGGAAGTGTGGGCTTCCTGCACGTAACTAGGATAAACATCGGGTTACTAACCAAAGCGCTTTGCTTGGATACCCGATGTTTATCTTGGTTACCAGCTTCTGGCAGGCTGCCAGCGATGGCTCCTGCACACTGTAGCTGTAAAAAGCCCTGCTTTTTGCTGCTAGAACCGTTCTCGAACGTATCTAGAACTATCGAGCTTTTGCAAAAAGCTTGAGTTCTAGTTCGATCTCGAACAACCCCCAAAATCACTCGAGCCTAGAACTGGAGAACCACGAACCGCGAACCGCGCTCAACTATAGTAAAGAGATCATTAGAAAAAGTATTTCTGACGATCTTTTATCATATGCTATTGAGGCCAGCAACTAGTCCCAAGGGCGTTACTTCCTCTAGCTAGTCAGCCCCCTTGTGGGCGTACTAACATGCTAACGAATGCAAAGAATCAGAGGCTTGGTCGCGCTCACATCTCGGCTGCCTCCGCTGGTTTTTGGCTCAGTGTGCATGATCAGAAGTCCTGGACTATCAGTCATGCATACTATGATGCTGAGTGTACGTGTCGCGGGCGGGGAGGAGGGTGTCAGCACACCGCGCTCACCCCTTCTGCTCGGGTCCGGCAGCTGCTTAGTGGTGGCTCGAGCCGTAGGCCGGATCCCGGGGTTTCTCGAGCGACACTCCTCGCCCGTGAGTGAAAGGGGGGTGTTTGTTGGGTGTGGGGATTGTTATAGTTCGTGACGCCACCCACGGTTGTGGTGATTGCACCACCGCTGCTCAGTGTGGGGGTCCCGGGGATGGTGATGCGGAGCAGCCAGGTGTTGTGTTGCCCCTCCGTGGGTAGGGGTTGGTGATCCCGGGGCCCAGTGAAGAGATGTAAAGTGTAGGGCCTGGAGGGCGCAGGGACGCGGGGGCAGTGCTGTGCCTTGCGGCACTGTGGTACTCACTCAGCCTGAGACTTGGACACAGTTTGTACGGTAAACCAAACGGCTGGTAGGACGGTCCCACGGACGGTTCACGGTGCTGCGGTTCCCTGCAGTTGACGGTGATGGTCACTCTTCCCTGCACCTATGTTAAGTCTATTGGTAGCGATGGATTCCCACCGGTTACCCGCTCCCCGACTACAATCTGGGCCGGAGGAGCTCCACACTTTGCCCGCAGGCGCCGGCCCTGGGAAACTGGTGCCTTGGCGGTGGCGGTGTTTCCCCGTTGTGGTTGGACCTTTGCCGTCAATCAGGACTTGCTTGCTGGGAGATCTACGTCCCCTTCACTAACGGATTTAGCAATTTACAGCGACTCCAAGCCTTGCTGGGATCCGAAAAGCCCCTGCTCTGGTGCTGACTGCCCTTTGTATCCGCTCCGGACCACCGGGCACACAGCCAACGGGGTCCTTCCAGTAACCTCCAGACAGTCCCACTCCAGACCTTCACCGCCGTCTGCTGACCTTGCTGATTCCGTCTGGGCACACAGCCACAGACCAACTTCAGGCTTTCTGTCACTTCTCTTACTTCCCTAGTTGTCCACTCCTCACTCAAGCTCTCCCTGAGCTGAACTTCACTCTTGCCCTGCCTGGGCTAATCTGCTGTTGACACAGGCTCACCCTGGGCTCGTCTGCCTGACACTTCCTGCCTCCAGAGTTGTGAGCTCCTTGGTGGGCGGAGCCAACCGCCTGGCCCACCCCCTGGTGTGCATCAACAGACTCCTGGAGGAAGGCAACAAGGATTTGTAGGTTAGCTGGTGTACCTGCAGGGAATGTGGGGTGTGTGTGTTGTTGTGACCTGTGTCCCCTGGCTTGCCCAGGGCGACACATTCCCCCTTAGCAAAACGCAGACCGTCCGCGGGCTGCCGTCCTACACCGGTTTTATTTTTCTGAAAAAAAGGGGATAACAGGGTTAAACATAACATCAATACATTTTTAATAAACTCTTCCCAAGACGGGAGGCACATTAATTTTAACGTTTCAACGGTATACGGTCACGGTTTCCGCTCTCTCCCACCCAAGTAACCTGGCCCTGATGCTGCCCCTAAAACCCAGGCAGCACCCCTTGACCCACAGTCCAGCACACGGTACCCGAGCGGGATCTGTCCTTCCCTCCAGAGGGTAGCCACCGGTTCCTTTGGTGGCTGGGCCCTGGCCTGCTCTGCTCAGGGCCCTCCCTCCAACCTGCCTCTCCGGAGGCGGCATTGCGGAAACGGTAACGGTACCCAACATATTTACAAGCCACTAACGTTTGTGGTTGCCCTGCAGAGTTCACGGGCTTGTCCATGGCTAGTTCCCATGCATTTTTTTAAACTTTAAACGGTCCCCACGGGGACAACGGTGCCGGCTCCAGCCGGTTGCAAATCAACAACAAATCAGGTGAAAACTCGGATAATCATTTTTTTCATTTTTCAACTTTTCAAAACTTTTTCAAACAAACAGGTGGTCCCAACGGGGACGGTGCTGCGGGCATCCATTGCCCTACTCCAGTTCCTCTACTAAGGTGGACCCATCCTCTGCCACCAGCACCTCAAACATGCACTGACATGCCTGCTGTGACAGGGGTACCCGGTACCCATTTCCACTGGTACGCAGAGTATGATAAACCACAGGGTCCCCCACATAGCGGGAACGCTCAATTGCTCCTTCAGCCGCAACAGCGGGCCCGGAGCTGGGGCAGGAGTCGTCATTTCTTGTTTCTGCGTCAGGCGGGTTGCCGCCAGCTGCCGCAGCCTCCTGGCTTCCAGCATCTACCACTTCATCCCCATCTGCAGTAACATGGAGCAGCAGAGTAGGCGAGCCTATGTTGAGGCGCCCCATCAGTGACGGCAAGGGCGATGCATAGGCCGAGACTAGGCCGGGCCCCTCAGCCGCAGCGGCCGGTCCAGGTAGGACATAGGGACGTGGGTCACCAGTCGGTTCTGCTACATCTATTCCCCTTTCGCCCATCGGGGCAGTTGTAATCAGCTCCTCCACCACGCTGGTCCACTGCTCCAGCATCCGGAAGATCTGATCCTGCTGTCGTTGGTGGAATTGTATCACCCGGGCCTTCATCCAAGCCACAGTCCCGGGCTCAGGGTCTGGCACAGTCTCTACTGGGACTTCAGGCACCACGCTGTTAAGGGGTCGTGGTTCTAGCGGTTCCCCTTGGTGCATTTCAGGGCCGTCCTGGACGTCTGCAGCCGGCTGGTCCGCCGGAGCGGCCAGGCAGGGTATCGCTACCGGTTGGTCAGGTAGCGGGCCTAGTGGCGGGGCGGCAGCCACCATCGCGGGTAGCGGGGAGAGAGGCAGGGTGAGCGGGAGCCGGCAGGGCCCCTCAGCCGCAGCGGCCGATCCTTCAGGAATACAGGGGCGTGGGTCACTTACTCGCTCCTCTAAATCCTCTTCTGCCTCGCGTCTCCACATAGCAGCCACCACGTCCGCCATGTCGGTCTCCCACTCCTCCAGGAGGAGTTGCATATGGGCCTGCAGACGGTTACTCAGCGGGACGGTCCGGTCCCTCAACCACGTCGCCGTGCCGGGCGCGGGGGCTTCCTCGTTGCGAGCTGAATCTTGCATCTTGGTAACGAGGCTTTTCCAGGAACCCAATCAGTCTGCAGAGTCCTGGCGTCCCTGCTCTTATAGCCGCAGCTACATGCGGCCGGCCGCCATCGCGTCCCCCTTAGCTCTTTTCGGCCCCTCCTCTCTCGGGGCGGGGTTTTGGCCTTCGCGCCTCTACTGCTCGAGAAGACGCTCGAGCGGGAACTTTTCGCGCCAAAGATGGCGGCTTCTGAAATTTTTCTGCCGGATACCTCCGGCGGTAACAAGGCGCACCTCTAGCAGACGGCAGAGCGGTAAGATCCTGTTCGTGACGCCAAGTTGTCGCGGGCAGGGAGGAGGGTGTCAGCACACCGCGCTCACCCCTTCTGCTCGGGTCCGGCAGCTGCTTAGTGGTGGCTCGAGCCGTAGGCCGGATCCCGGGGTTTCTCGAGCGACACTCCTCGCCCGTGAGTGAAAGGGGGGTGTTTGTTGGGTGTGGGGATTGTTATAGTTCGTGACGCCACCCACGGTTGTGGTGATTGCACCACCGCTGCTCAGTGTGGGGGTCCCGGGGATGGTGATGCGGAGCAGCCAGGTGTTGTGTTGCCCCTCCGTGGGTAGGGGTTGGTGATCCCGGGGCCCAGTGAAGAGATGTAAAGTGTAGGGCCTGGAGGGCGCAGGGACGCGGGGGCAGTGCTGTGCCTTGCGGCACTGTGGTACTCACTCAGCCTGAGACTTGGACACAGTTTGTACGGTAAACCAAACGGCTGGTAGGACGGTCCCACGGACGGTTCACGGTGCTGCGGTTCCCTGCAGTTGACGGTGATGGTCACTCTTCCCTGCACCTATGTTAAGTCTATTGATAGCGATGGATTCCCACCGGTTACCCGCTCCCCGACTACAATCTGGGCCGGAGGAGCTCCACACTTTGCCCGCAGGCGCCGGCCCTGGGAAACTGGTGCCTTGGCGGTGGCGGTGTTTCCCCGTTGTGGTTGGACCTTTGCCGTCAATCAGGACTTGCTTGCTGGGAGATCTACGTCCCCTTCACTAACGGATTTAGCAATTTACAGCGACTCCAAGCCTTGCTGGGATCCGAAAAGCCCCTGCTCTGGTGCTGACTGCCCTTTGTATCCGCTCCGGACCACCGGGCACACAGCCAACGGGGTCCTTCCAGTAACCTCCAGACAGTCCCACTCCAGACCTTCACCGCCGTCTGCTGACCTTGCTGATTCCGTCTGGGCACACAGCCACAGACCAACTTCAGGCTTTCTGTCACTTCTCTTACTTCCCTAGTTGTCCACTCCTCACTCAAGCTCTCCCTGAGCTGAACTTCACTCTTGCCCTGCTGGGCTAATCTGCTGTTGACACAGGCTCACCCTGGGCTCGTCTGCCTGACACTTCCTGCCTCCAGAGTTGTGAGCTCCTTGGTGGGCGGAGCCAACCGCCTGGCCCACCCCCTGGTTTGCATCAACAGACTCCTGGAGGAAGGCAACAAGGATTTGTAGGTTAGCTGGTGTACCTGCAGGGAATGTGGGGTGTGTGTGTTGTTGTGACCTGTGTCCCCTGGCTTGCCCAGGGCGACACATACGCGTCCCAGCTTCAAACTGGTGTAGTGTACATGACCGGAAGTCCGGGGATGTTCTGATCTTGCGCACTAAGCTGAAAACCAGCGGTGGCATCTGAGGTGAGAGCGACTATGCCTCTGATGCTGTGCATTCATTAGCAAGTTAGTACTCCCACAGGGGCGTGGTAACATGCTAAGGGGGCTGACCAGCCAGGAAAAGTCCCTGGCCTCATTGGCACATCATAAAGGATCTTTAGAAACAGTTTTTCTAAAGATCTCTTTATCTATGCTAGTGTATACAGGGACGGTTAGGCAGGGATTAGCAATATGTACCCAGAACTGCTCATGCATTTTGCGCCTGACAGGTTCCCCTTAAGAGAGGCCAACCTGCCTGTCAGACTCTGCAATGTGAACAGAGTCCAATGCCAGAGTAGTAATTCGAGTGTGCAGATCCGGACATGCACATGACAACTGTGAACAGATGAAACTTGAGATCCAATGAAGTACAGTGTAATTTATTAGTCAATGCGTTTCACAGTAATAACTTCTACAAGACAAACTACAGATAACAGGTAGAAGACGGTCAGATTTAAATAGACAAACATTTAAAAATTACCTAGAAACAATAAAACAATCTGATGTCATCTAAGGCTAGTTTCACACTTGCGTTGAACGGTATCCGTTGCATTGCGTTGTGTGACAGATGCAACGGATGTGTTGCATATAGTGGCACAACGGATGCAACGGATGCTGCAAAACAACGGAATCTGTTTTGATTTATTTATTATTATTTTTTTTTTTTTACAGTTTTGCTGGCGGCAGACTATTGTGAACGATCAGCTGATCGCTCCCAGTAGCCGGCCGCCGGGTGATCAGCTGAGCACTGTCACTTGCCGGCGGCCGGGCGCTCAGCTGAACGTTCGGCCACCACGAGCCAAAATAAAGTTTGTGATTTAAAAAAAAGAGCATGCGCAGTGAAATCCAGAGGATTCCGCTGCTCAAAATAACGTTACATGCTGCATTCCTCCCGCTGGGCGGAAGCAACGGAGCGTCGCCCAGCGGAAGCAACGCAGGTCCTTTTGGTACACTCCGTCATCTATACAAGTCTATGGGAAACAGCAGAATCCGTTAACGGATTCCGCTGTTTTCCAAAAGGGCGGATTGTAACGGAAGGAAAACAACGCAAGTGTGAAAGTACCCTAACATGTTAAATAAGGTTCACAGAAAGGGGAAACAAAAGAAGGAATGGTTTCTAAACATATAAGGGGAAAAACTTGTGTTACTTGATTGTCTGATAAAAAAGACTTGTAATTATAGTGAACATACTTTTTTGATTAAAAATAAAAATGTGCAAAAAATAAAGAGAATTATTGAAAAGGGGAAGAGAACTCATTTCTGTTCTTTGGTAATAAATCTAATTGAAGTCATAGGAGCAAGGTGAACTACCAAAGCAGAGTTGGTAAAGGATAACATTATATGATTTTACTAAAAAGTGATTCCATGTAAAGAATACTCTGGTGTAAGAAAAAAAAAATTCTATATTATTTGTAGCTTTTTTTTTATATATAGATATTGGTTCTACGTGAAATGGAGATAATGATGTAAATGAAAAGAAAAATTAATACTGGAAAGATAGAGGATAACATTTGTTTGGTTTAACATACAACATGGATTATACACAAAGAGGAGGGGAGCCAGCACTGCTTATGAGTGGCATGCAACAATAAAAAAATAAAAAGTGTAATATTCACAAATTCATTCCTACTGTAACAATTCAATGAGATTTTTTGCAAATGATTGATCAATGATTTGAGCCTTCCTGCCATGTCACAGCAAATCTCTATAGGGGGGTCCCTACACTATGTTATAAATTATTATCGTACCATACGGTCTCATATAATGAACAGGACCATATAAGAACACCACTTACCCGAGACATGTCTGAACCGCTCCCATGCTGCAAGGACTGACAACTGCGAATAAAGGCAGCCCAGGTGCCAGTATGTGTGGCAGAACCACACACACCAGCACAATGTCAGAACTGGCCCTCACAGTGCCAGACCAGCAGCCATGGATGAGGGCGGAACAGGCTCAGGCAGGTGGTGCTTAAATAATGATGCCTGTGGAACAGGGGGCGGTGGCTGTGTGTGAACAGGCACCAACATGAATTTTGATGGCAACAGATGGAATTTGCAAACCACACTGGGCGTGCACGGCAAGGTGGCGGTCAACCACCGACCAGTTAAACGCAAACCTGCCTGAGCCTGTTCCGCCCTCATCCATGTTTGCTGGTGTGGCACTGTGAGGGCCAGTTCTGACATTGTGCTGGTGTGTGTGGTTCTGCCACACATACTGGCACCTGGGCTGCCTTTATTCGCAGTTGTCAGTCCTTGCAGCATGGGAGCGGTTCAGACATGTCTTGGGTAAGTGGTTTTCTTATATGGTCCTGCTCATTATATGAGACTGTATGGTACGATAATAATTTATAACATAGTGTAGGGACCCCCTATAGAGATTTGCCGTGACGGGGCAGGGCGGCTCAAATCATTGATCAATCATTTGCAAAAAATCTCATTGAATTGTTACAGTAGGAATGAATTTGCGAATATTACACTTTTTATTTTTTCATTGTTGCATGCCATTTATAGGCAGTGCTGGCTCCCCTTCTCTTTGCGTTTAACAGGGACTATACAGTATATGCCAGGATGTAGCTTAGGATGAGGACATATTTACCTGGAAGGGTACTGCATCGGGAATTTTGGCCCACTCCTCCATACAGATCTTCTCCAGATCTTTTAGGTTTTGGGTCTGTCACTGGGCAACATTGAGTTTCGTCTCCCTCCAAAGATTTTCTATTAAGTTCAGGTCTGGAGATGGGCTAGGCCACTCCAAGAGCTTGAAATGCATCTTACTTAGCCACTCCATAGTTGCCATGGCTGTGTGTTTCGGGTCATTGTCATGTTGGAGGACCCAGTCACGACCCATCATTAATGCTCCTACTGAGGGAAAGAGGTTGTTGGCCAAAATCTCGAGATACATGACCCCATCCATCATCCCTTCAATATGATGAAGTCGTCCTGTCCCCTTTGCAGAAAAGCACTCACTGAAAATTTGATGTTTCCCCTCCCATGCTTCACTGTTGGGACAGTATTCTTGAGATTGTACTTATCCTTCTTCTTCTTCCAATTAAGTAGAGTTGATACAAAAAAGTTCCATTTTGGTCTCATCTGACCACATGACCTTCTCCCTTGCCTCCTCTGGATCAAGCAGATGGTCATTGGAGAACTTCAAATGGGCCTGGACATTTTTTTGTATGAGCAGGAACACCTTGCGTGCCCTGCAGGATTTTAACCCATGGTAGCGTGGCATGTTACTAAATGTAATCTTTGAGACTGTGGTCCCAGCTCTCTACAGGTCATTGACCAGATCCTTCCACATAGTTCTTGGCTGATTCTTGGCCTTTCTCAGAATCATCTTTACTCTATGCAGAAAAATCTTGCATGGAGCCCCAGACCAAGTAAGATTGACAGTCATCTTACGTTTTTTAAATTTTTTTAATAATAGTGCTAACAGTTGTTGCCTTCTCACCAAACTGCTTGCCTATTGTCCTGTAGCCCATCCCAGCCTTTTGCATGTCTACAATTTTTTCCCTGGTGTTCTTAGACAGCTCTTTGGTCTTGGCCATGGTGAAGAGGTTGGAGTGTGATTGATTGATTGATTGATTGTGTGGACAGGTGTCTTTTATATAAGGAAAAGTTCAAATGGGTGCAATTAATACAGGTAATAAATGAGTGCAGAGTAGGAGCTTCTTAAAGAAAAAATAACAGGTCTGTGAGAGCCAGAATTCTTGCTGATTAGTAGGTGAACAAATACTTATTTAAAGCAATAAAATGGAAATTAATTATTTAAAAATCATACAATGTGATTTTCTGGACTTTTTGGAGGAATTCTGTCTATCACAGTTGAAGTGTACCTACAATTACAGACCTCTCCATTCTTTGTAGGTGGGAAAACATGCAAAATTGGCAGTGTATCAAATACTTATTTTATTCACTGTATACCAGGATGGGGACAATATTTTTACCAGGATGGTGGACATATTTACTAGGAAGTGGCCCAGGATGGAGGACATTACTATATAATGAAGGAGGGAGGCAACTCGTATGCCTTTATAGGATATAGAATCCTACATAGGCTCATACATCTGACCAACATGTGGGGGAAGGGGGGTCCAGGACGCAATTTTGCACAGAGACCCATATAGTTACACCACTGCTTAAAAGGTGCAGTGTCATGCAGAAACAGCTATATATACAGCTATGTTGCATCTGTTTTTGCTTTACTCTGACCAGCACTCCTCACATTTGGCACAGGTCGTTTTAATTAGTAGGCAACTGTAAGAAGGGTTCCACCAATTTTTGCTTTCAGTTTGCAGTGAACATGGGTCAGTGTCGGTATTAGCCGCACTCTACAAAAGGTGTACTATAATCATATGGTCCTGGAGAGGAGGTGCTGGCTGTAAGGGTAACCTTCACTCCAGTGGGGAAGGGAGATAAATTCCCCTTGGAAGAGATGGCTAGGGAAATAGTTGACATGCCGTCAAGACCTAAAATGTTAGCCTTCAATGTCTACTGCAACAATACAGGTATAGAGCAGCTCTGAGACCCTACTTTGTCCCAGGCTAGGGAAAATGTGGTAATTATTTGTGGGAAATCCCAACATCCTGGGGTAGAAACCAGATTCCCAGCCTTTGAGGTGAGTCAAGTAAGAGTCGACAAAGTACGGGGTGAAACAGTAAAAAAATTGGTGGTGCCACACGCTTATTGACCTGGTCCATCAACACGTACTTCTCAGACACTTGGGCCATAAGAAAACCCTGGACCTAATCCTGCAGCAAGGTGAGTACATGCTAACATGCTAATGAATGTGCAGCGCCAGAGGATGATCTCACTCACCTTTCCGCTGCCATTGCCGCCCGACACTGGATTTTGGCTCAGTGCGCATGACCCTGGAGTTTCGGTCATGCGCACTAAGAAGCCGGGTGTACACATCACGGCTTCAAACTGAAGTACTGCGAGTGACTGAAACTCTGGGATCATGCCCACTGAGCCGAAATGCAGCGTTGAACGCGATGGCAGCAGAGAGGTGAGCAAGATCATCCTCTGACACTGCGCATTCATTAGCATGTTAGGACACCCACAGGAGCCCACAGGAGTGTTCTAAGATGCTAATGGAGCCGACTAGCAAGAGAAGCAATGCCCAGATGACTAGTCCCCGCGCTCATTAACATATTATAAAGGATCTTTAGAAATACTTTTTCTATAGGTTTCTTTATCTATGCTAGTGTATACAGGGACAGTTAGGCAGGGATTAGCAATATACACCCAGAACTGCTCATGGTTCTGGATGCATATTGGAGCTCACAGGTTCCCTTTAAAAATGTTTATCGTGAAGGGGCTGAATTATTATGAGTCTGCAGTAGTCGGTAAAGTGACATTTTGTGTTGAATTTGAAGAAACCACTTGTAATATTAGTTGTATTGAGCTATTTGTTCTTGTCATTAATTATGATGGCATCTGTATGTCATCTAAAATAAGAAATATATAGTATATACATTTTGACATTTGATTGAATAATGACATTGATCAGTTGGCATTTTCTCAATAAGTAAGAAATCAAGAAATTTACAAAAGTTGAAGTATGAATTAAAGATGGATTGATTGTGTCTTTGGATGTGATGGTGCAGTCGGGGAGTATTGTGCTTCTCTGAGTGATGTTCCAGTAGAGCACGGTTGCTGTTTCTTGTCTTCAGGCTATGGTAAAATGAAATAGATTTTATTACAAGAACCCATCAAATCAGGATCTGCACAAGCAATATGTACAAACCGAACATGAGAAATTGTAATTGACAGGTATTATCTCCTGCCTTTCAAATGCAAACCAAATCTAAGCGCTCTTGTTCTTGCTCATTACACATCAAAAGTATTGAAAATGAGGCTTTATCTCGACAAATTCACAGTAAATTTAAGAAAAATGTAAGTCGTTTTTAAATTTGTAAAAATATCTAAATCTCAGATGCATGAAAATTACTAGACTAGTGTATTATAAATATGATGTATTTACCAGTGTGCTAGAATTGATATTAATAATGAATATCTCAATCATATATGATCATATATATATATTCATGCCCGGGGACCTGTTGATCTTATTGTACTTACGCTCAATCTGGATTGATTTTCCTGTTGTAGTTGCATGAGAACTGACTGAAAATTGTACGTAGACATAGATGGTACATTGTGATTAGAGATAAGCGAATACATTTTACTTGAATTTTACAGAATCTGTATTCTACAAAAAGTTGATTTTTTTTGTAATTCGCTTCTTTTTGGATTCAGCAAAATGGCGGCCACTGGCCAATATTTATTGTGTCAGGATTCCGTTGTGCAGAACATTCTGTATTTTTCTGCCATGCTCTCCTGCAGAGCCGGTATATGTTGCCTATAGTGCAGATCGTTTTATAGGATGAATGCTCTGCTGGTTGTTTCACAGCACTGGTTTTCACGCTGGTCCTGGGAGGTGCTCTCGCAGATGCTTCTCGTTCCCGATGATTGCTCTGGTTCTTTATGGAGCGTGTTAGCTCAGGACGCCACCAGTCATACTTCCTGGTTACAGAAGTGCTGTTTGCTCCAGTGATGCTCATTGTTCAGATCTTTGACTCTCGACTCCGGTCTGCTAACTACCCATCTGTGCCTATCCTCCCCTGTTTCTGTTGTGACTTCCCGACTTCTGACCTCAGACTTACTCCTGACCATGTCATTTCCTGTTCCCTGCATCTTGAATGTACTCTCCTGGAACCCTGACCTTCGGCGTATATCTCAACCTTGTCTCTGTCTGCCCCCCGTGTACTGTCGTGCCCTCCTGGTTTATGATCTCGGCCTGACTGACTACCTTTCCATTTACTGCATACTAGTAGTGTCTAGAACCACCTTGTGACAGTCATCACATCTTGGAACTGAAATGGGTCATTAATAAGTTTAAAAAAAAATTAAAAAATTGCTTATACTCAACCCACTCCCAACTCTCGGGCCTCTCCGCTCATATCTTACTTGTCCAGGTCTCATTGCATCTTCTTATTTCGATATCTTGAGCTAGAATCCACCGACCTTTCATGTTGAATCGGGACTTTCGGTTCTGATGAGGTCTGGGACAGTTTTGCACTTACACGCGTAACGTCATGGTGATCGTCGTGACATTTCACGCTCTTCTGTAGAACCCTTCTGGGTTTCACAAATCCCGGCTCAGTGGGAGAAGCCCAGAAATTTCAGCACTCGGAGCTGGGACTAGAAGATGCAGCAAGAGTTGGTCACGAGAAGGTGACCAGAAAGGAAAATAGTAAGATGAGTTTAAGGATTTTTTTAATTTTGTATCTTACATCTATTATGCTTTGGGGTCTTCTCTACATAATCAGGGAGATTAAATTTATGGAGACAGACTTCCTGATTTCAAATTGTGCCTAATTCACTCATTTCTAATTGTGGTATATTGTTTTAGTATTGAAGAAACCAAATCTACCGAAAGTCTGTATCTTTAAAATTGTAAATATGCAGGTTTACTTTTCAATCTCTAAGAGTACATTTACATAAGGTAGTTTAGAACTGAGCTGCTACAAAATTCATAAAAAATAATCCACTTAAACCACTTGTGGTTTTACCGTAAGCTGTTGTGACAAGCAAAAAGTTAACAATGTTTGAACTCTAGACTTTCAGGCTCTATATCTCCCCATCCACTACAGCTTTCACCGTGAGACGACCTTCATTTACAATCATCTTGGCTATCTTATACATTAATTTGACTTGCAACTATTTAGCATATGATTAGTTATGCAGATCCTTCCCATGGAACTGCATTGTTACTGTTTTACTCCTAAAAATCAAAATTTTAATTTTTATTATTATGTAAATCCACTTTTTGCTTTGTCTTTGTCATTTTGTCATGCCAGTGCATATAAATGGTCAGCGTGCAGATATTTCAGAACCAAATTTGCACCTTCTGGAAGAAAACAGCACCAAAACAGTGTCAAAACCGTATTGTGCAATTTTGGTCAAGAGATGCAGATTTGGTGCTCAAAATTTTAAACCATATTCCTGCACTCAATCTACACCTTCTGGCAAAAATCTGAATCACTATTGCATCAAAACTGCATGTTTTTTTGATGCATTTGTTTTACCAGGAGGTGTTACTTTCAACACCAAATCTGTATCTCTTGGCAAAAAAAATTGCAGCATTCTGTCAGGAGATGCAGGTCTGTGAACTCAGTGACCTCCATGAGGTGAAGTCACTCAGTTCAATGGGGTCACCTGGAGTCAGATTACATGGCGGAGGACAGTGAGTGGTTATGTTCTATGCCCACCCGCTGTGCCTTCAGTAATGTAGCTTAGCCAAAATCGATGTGGGACCTCGTGTGGATTGATTATGCTAGCCCTGGGTGTTTTGGGGATTAGTAAAGGGGTGAAAGAAAGTGTTTTTTTTGTTTTATTTCAAATAAAGATTTTTTTTGGTGTTTGAGTTTGTTTCTTTTCACTTACAGTAGCAAATGTCAGCTGGTATTAACCTCTTATTACCTCGATTGCCACTGCACCAGAGCAATCAGGATGAGCCGGGTAAAGTTCTGGGATTGTCGCATCTAATGAATGTGACAATCCTGAGCTGCTACAGGCTACTATTTTTAGGCTGGGGGCCCAATATGTATGGGTCTCCCCAGCCTGAGAATACCAGCCTCCAACTGTCGGCTTTATCATGGCTGTGTATTAAATTTGGGGGCACCGAATGCTGTTTTTTAAAATTATTTATTTAAATGATTAAAAAAAAAATTGCATTTGGTCCATCTTAATTTGATACACAGCCAAGATAAGCGCATGGCTTTGGGCTGCAGCCTGTAGCCGTATGCTTTATCTGTGCTGGGTATTATAATGTGGGGGAGACCCTTCACCAAGTTTTTCATTTACTTATTTTCTTTTACAGCAACATAGACATAGATTGAAAGCAGTCAGACACACTGGTACTCAGGGTGGGAGCGTATATGACTGCAGCCAATCAGAGACGTGGGGACTGCTGGTGGGTGGGGGAAGCAGTGCATATGCATAAAGGATAATGAGCAACACTGGAAGTAGCGTTAGAGCTGCGCAGCAACTGGTAAGTATAAAGGCCTGCTATAATCTTCCTATCCTTTCTACCACCATTTTTAAGCTCCTTATTTTGGTCTCAATAGACCTATATAGGGACTGGCGTTTGGCCAGATATCTGGGATCAATTCCGGACCCGAACCATTCTTTTTTAAAAACCTGGTTGGACCCATCAATCTCAGTATCCGTGAGTCCACCCATGACTTAATAAGTCGATACGTGATAAGCAGGGCTGTGGAGTCGGAGTCGTGGAGTCGGAGTCGGAGCTCATTTTGGTGGAGTCGGAGTCGGTATAAAATGCACCGACTCCAACTCCTAAGATATATAATAAATTGGGGACAGTAGTTGAATGCAGAATGTGCTGAATATTTTTTCATAGGAATTTGGAAAAGTTATGAAATGTCTTATAAATGTCTGTTCTATTCCTGATCTAAAGCTACATTCACACACAGCGTTGTTGCTGAGTTTTTTGAGGATACATTTTTCAGCTGCAAAAGCAGATCAGCTTTTTAAAAAACCGCATCACCTGAAAGGTTTTTGAGCTCATAGATAATGCTTTCAATAGCAAAAGCAGATTAGAAAAACACCACACAAGCTGCTTATTTTTTGTAAGGATTTGTTTTTGAGCCAAAAACGGATCCTTACAAAACAATGTGTCTGAATGTCCTATCTTTTTACCCATTGCCTATGCTGGGATGCCATTTCACTGAATTATTTTGCCATCAATGTTCAATATGTTTGTGACAAGAAAGAAATTGTTAGCAAGACACTGGCAGTAAAAGATAGTAAAGCTCATCACAGCAGCCAGTTTCTCCAGGCCTTAGTGGAAAAAGTTCTGCAAGATTAGGAACGCAAAATAGAACAGGTTCTTGCTATTGTAACGGACAATGCTTCACACATAAGTACAATTAAACTGATGAATGAGAGTAATGAACAACAGATAGAAAAAAAATTTAGGATTCAGTATGTGTGAGATGGAAGGCCACAGTGCTGTTCATGTAACTGAGGAACAAATAGATATTACAACAGTAGAACAGCAAAATGATACTTTAGGATTAGATGATCTTGGTGAAACTGCTTCAAAACACTTTCATATTCATCACATGCGCTGTGTTGTACACATGCTGCAGCTGGCAAGAAGAGATAGTCTGCAAGAGGGACCCCTTTTTCACATATCCAGATTTTTGCCGGTTTGGCGGATGTGGCGCACTCCAGTACAGTGTATACAGTACAGTGGCAGCGCGACAAATGCCGGTCACATGCTTTCATGTGACCAGAGCATGTGACCCGGAAGTTGCGGCACTGCCACTGTACTGTATCGTACTGTACTGGTGTGCTCCGCATCCGTCAAACCGGCAAAAAGCAGGATGTGTGAAACTGGGCGGACACACTGGAAATCTGATTGGAAAAGTGAGGAGGTTTGTTATTGCCGCCAGAACCCCTAAAATTGATTCCATCTTGAAGAGACGTGCTGGGAAAGGGGCAATTGTTGATCAAACCACTCGGTGAGGCAGCACTTATTTAATGACTGAGCGATTGTTTGAGCTAAAATCGTTTCTTATAGATATGGTGAACCCTCAAGTAACCTTAAATGAAGGTCAATGGACACAGGTGGCTGAATTGAAGGAATTGCTTAATCACCCATTTACCGTGACTAAAAAATTACAAGCTGAGGATTTACCTCCTGGCATTTTCATAAGGGAGTGGAAGAACTTGCTATTTTGCCTGTCCCAAAGTTGAGGTTTAATCGCAGATGGCTTTTCTGCTTCAATGAAACGGAGAGAGACACAGCTATTGGAAAATAAAATTCTTCTGCCAGCTGTTTATGTGAACCCAAGTCATCGTATACTGCTTGATGATCAACAGCTTACTAAAGGAAAAGAAGCTGTGACTGAGGTAGCAGTTAGGATAAGTGGCTACAGGACTGCCAGGCGCAAGATGACTTGGGTGCTGACAGTGCTACTGCTGCCATATCTTCATCCTCATCAGATGAGGAGTTTAACTTTGACAAGTATTTGGATGACGTGGAGCAGGCAAAGCGTTTCCGCAAGGAAAAAGATTTAACTCCGTCTCCTATAGCAGTAGATTGACCAGATTTCAGCAACATTTTTCACTTGCTCTCAAAGAAATAGAAAATTCTACCGTTCATCAAAACTGACTGTGCATGAGGCAATTCCTTTATACCCGGAAATTGTTAAAGATGTTGCCCATGTGGTTACGGCTTTGCCTCCAACCCAAGTTACTGTAGAGAGGTTGTTCTCTAGACTTAAAATTATTAGGTCAGATTTGAGGTCATCTGCGAAGGAGGATCTGATGGAAGCAAATCTATTTCTTAGAACAAATTCATAGACTGCACAAATGATATTTACTATGTATTTGTTGAAAACTGTTTTTGCCACTTACATAGTGTATTACATAGTGTTATATATAACACTATTTAATACACTATGTAAGTGGCAAAAAACAGTTTTCAACAAAAACATAGTAAATAATAACATTTAGTATATTGCTTATATTTAACTGAAAAATTTATTGTAGTACAATGTGAACATCAGACATTTAATCATTTTTATGATACTGTACAATAATCAAGATATTTAGATAGAACATAAAATATATTTATTGGAATACAACTTTAGAACACAAAAAACTGTAATAAATTGTAAATATGTAATACAATATGTAATCTATCTATATATATATACAGTTAGGTCCAGAAATATTTGGACAGTGACACAAGTTTTGTTATTTTAGCTGTTTACAAAAACATGTTCAGAAATACAATTATATATATATATAATATGGGCTGAAAATGCACACTCCCAGCTGCAATATGAGAGTTTTCACATCCAAATCGGAGAAAGGGTTTAGGAATCATAGCTCTGTAATGCATAGCCTCCTCTTTTTCAAGGGACCAAAAGTAATTGGACAAGGGACTCTAAGGGCTGCAATTAACTCTGAAGGCGTCTCCCTCATTAACCTGTAATCAATGAAGTAGTTAAAAGGTCTGGGGTTGATTACAGGTGTGTGGTTTTGCATTTGGAAGCTGTTGCTGTGACCAGACAACATGCGGTCTAAGGAACTCTCAATTGAGGTGAAGCAGAACATCCTGAGGCTGAAAAAAAAGAAAAAATCCATCAGAGAGATAGCAGACATGCTTGGAGTAGCAAAATCAACAGTCGGGTACATTCTGAGAAAAAAGGAATTGACTGGTGAGCTTGGGAACTCAAAAAGGCCTGGGCGTCCACAGATGACAACAGTGGTGGATGATCGCCGCATACTTTCTTTAGGTGAAGAAGAACCCGTTCACAACATCAACTGAAGTCCAGAACACTCTAAGTGAAGTAGGTGTATCTGTCTCTAAGTCAACAGTAAAGAGAAGACTCCATGAAAGTAAATACAAAGGGTTCACATCTAGATGCAAACCATTCATCAATTCCAAAAATAGACAGGCCAGAGTTAAATTTGCTGAAAAACACCTCATGAAGCCAGCTCAGTTCTGGAAAAGTATTCTATGGACAGATGAGACAAAGATCAACCTGTACCAGAATGATGGGAAGAAAAAAGTTTGGAGAAGAAAGGGAACGGCACATGATCCAAGGCACACCACATCCTCTGTAAAACATGGTGGAGGCAACGTGATGGCATGGGCATGCATGGCTTTCAATGGCACTGGGTCACTTGTGTTTATTGATGACATAACAGCAGACAAGAGTAGAGTTGAGCGCGGTTCGCGGTTCGAGGTTCTCCAGTTCTAAGCTCGAGTGATTTTTGGGGCTGTTCGAGATCGAACTAGAACTCGAGCTTTTTGCAAAAGCTCGATAGTTCTAGATACGTTCGAGAACGGTTCTAGCAGCAAAAAGCAGGGCTTTTTACAGCTACAGTGTGCAGGAGCCATCGCTGGCAGCCTGCCACAAGCTGGTAACCAAGATAAACATCGGGTATCCAAGCAAAGCGCTTTGGTTAGTAACCCGATGTTTATCTTAGTTACGTGCAGGAAGCCCACACTTCCCCGCTCAGCTCGCTCCGCCCCCTCCTGCCCGCGGCATGTATACATACATATACACACACACACACACACACTCTCACTCACGCACACCCCCCCCCTCCCAGCTACAGTGTGCAGGAGCCATCGCTGGCAGCCTGCCACAAGCTGGTAACCAAGATAAACATCGGGTATCCAAGCAAAGCGCTTTGGTTAGCAACCCGATGTTTATCTTAGTTACGTGCAGGAAGCCCACACTTCCCGCTCAGCTCACTCCGCCCCCTCCTGCCCGCGGCATGTATGTATACATACATATACACACACACACACACACACTCTCACCCCCCCCCCCCCCGCTCGGCTTACCTGCGGTGATGAAGTCCCGCCATCCCGACCTCAGCGCTGTCACTGTCCTCCATGGCCGCCGCTTGTCACATCACCTATCGCTTCCGACCCGAGACTGACACTGGCGGTGACGTCACGGACCTCTCGCGATACTTGATGTGAAGGCGCCGGTCATTGACCTCAGTGACAGGGGCTGTCAGTGTGCTGGAGATCAGCGCAGGTAATGTACCTCGCTGACAGCAGCACTTGTCATCCCCTGCAGTGACCTGGGCTGACCCATTGATGTTAGCTCAGGTCACTGCACTGCTCTCCCAGCCAATGGGGAACATCCTGCTCTTCATTGACTGGGACAGTGTGGATCGTCATGGCAACCCCTTGGATTACACCAGACCTGGATTTGTTTTTCTTTCTAATAAATTGGTTAAAGAGGGAATGTTTTGGGGAGTGTTTTTCAAATAAAAATGTGTTTGTCGTCTATTTTTTTTTATTACTGACTGGGTTGGTGATGTCGGGTATCTGATAGACGCCTGACCTCACCAACCCCAGGGCTTGATGCCAGGTGACATTACACATCTGGTATTAACCCCACATATTACCCCGTTTGCCACCGCACCAGGGCGCGGGATGAGCTGGGGCGAAGCACCAGGATTGGCGCATCTAATGGATGCGCCACTTCTGGGGCGGCTGCGGCCTGCTATTTTTAGGCTTGGGAGAGTCCAATAACCATGGACCTCCCTAGTCTGAGAATATCAGGCCCCAGCTGTCTGCTTTACCTTGGCTGGTGATCCAATTTTGGGGGACCCCTACGTGTTTTTTTTTTTTAAATTATTTATTTAATTTAAAATAACAGCGTGGGGTGCCCTCAGTTTTGGATTACCAGCCAAGGTGAGGTTGCCAGCTGTGGTCTGCAGGCTACAGCCGTCTGCTTTACCCTAGCTGGCTACAAAACTAGGTGGAACCCTACGTCATTTTTTTTTTTCATTTTTTTGGCTAAATACAAAGCTAAGCACCCCTTAGTGCCACATGAAAGGCACCAAAGGGTGCTCCACTTTTTCTCCATTTTTTCTCCACTTTTTCTCCACTTTTTCTCCACTTTTTCTCCACTTTTTCTCCACTTTTTTCTCCACTTTTTCTCCACTTTTTCTCCACTTTTTCTCCACTTTTTCTCCATTTATTCTCCACTTTTTCTCCACTTTTTCTCCATTTTTTCTCCACTTTTTCTCCACTTTTTCTCCACTTTTTCTCCACTTATTCTCCACTTTTTCTCCACTTTTTCTCCATTTATTCTCCACTTTTTCTCCACTTTTTCTCCATTTTTTTCTCCACTTTTTCTCCACTTTTTCTCCACTTTTTCTCCACTTTTTCTCCATTTATTCTCCACTTTTTCTCCACTTTTTCTCCATTTTTTTCTCCACTTTTTCTCCACTTTTTCTCCACTTTTTCTCCACTTTTTCTCCACTTTTTCTCCACTTTTTCGCCACTTATTCTCCACTTTTTCTCCACTTTTTCTCCATTTATTCTCCACTTTTTCTCCACTTTTTCTCCATTTTTTTCTCCACTTTTTCTCCACTTTTTCTCCACTTATTCTCCACTTTTTCTCCACTTTTTCTCCATTTATGCTCCACTTTTTCTCCACTTTTTCTCCATTTTTTTCTCCACTTTTTCTCCACTTTTTCTCCATTTATTCTCCACTTTTTCTCCACTTTTTCTCCATTTTTTTCTCCACTTTTTCTCCACTTTTTCTCCACTTTTTCTCCACTTATTCTCCTCTCTTTCTCCACTTATTCTCCACTTTTTCTCCACTTTTTCTCCACTTATTCTCCACTTATTCTCCACTTTTTCTCCACTTTTTCTCCACTTATTCTCCACTTTTTCTCCATTTTTTCTCCACTTTTTCTCCACTTTTTCTCCACTTTTTCTCCACTTTTTCTCCACTTTTTTCTCCACTTTTTCTCCACTTTTTCTCCACTTTTTCTCCACTTTTTCTCCATTTATTCTCCACTTTTTCTCCACTTTTTCTCCATTTTTTTCTCCACTTTTTCTCCACTTTTTCTCCACTTTTTCTCCACTTTTTCTCCACTTATTCTCCACTTTTTCTCCACTTTTTCTCCATTTATTCTCCACTTTTTCTCCACTTTTTCTCCATTTTTTTCTCCACTTTTTCTCAACTTTTTCTCCACTTTTTCTCCACTTTTTCTCCACTTTTTCTCCATTTATTCTCCACTTTTTCTCCACTTTTTCTCCATTTTTTTCTCCACTTTTTCTCCACTTTTTCTCCACTTTTTCTCCACTTTTTCTCCACTTTTTCTCCACTTATTCTCCACTTTTTCTCCACTTTTTCTCCATTTATTCTCCACTTTTTCTCCACTTTTTCTCCATTTTTTTCTCCACTTTTTCTCCACTTTTTCTCCACTTATTCTCCACTTTTTCTCCACTTTTTCTCCATTTATGCTCCACTTTTTCTCCACTTTTTCTCCATTTTTTTTCTCCACTTTTTCTCCACTTTTTCTCCATTTATTCTCCACTTTTTCTCCACTTTTTCTCCATTTTTTTCTCCACTTTTTCTCCACTTTTTCTCCACTTTTTCTCCACTTATTCTCCTCTCTTTCTCCACTTATTCTCCACTTTTTCTCCACTTTTTCTCCACTTATTCTCCACTTATTCTCCACTTTTTCTCCACTTTTTCTCCATTTTTTTCTCCACTTTTTCTACATTTATTCTCCACTTTTTCTCCACTTTTTCTCCATTTTTTTCTCCACTTTTTCTACATTTATTCTCCACTTTTTCTCCACTTATTCTCCACTTTTTCTCCACTTTTTCTCCATTTATTCTCCACTTTTTCTCCACTTTTTCTCCACTTTTTCTCCATTTTTTTTCTCCACTTTTTCTCCACTTTTTCTCCATTTATTCTCCACTTTTTCTCCACTTATTCTCCATTTTTTTCTCCACTTTTTCTCCACTTTTTCTCCACTTATTCTCCACTTTTTCTCCACTTATTCTCCACTTTTTCTCCACTTTTTCTCCACTTTTTCTCCACTTATTCTCCACTTTTTCTCCACTTTTTCTCCATTTTTTTCTCCACTTTTTCTACATTTATTCTCCACTTTTTCTCCACTTTTTCTCCATTTTTTTCTCCACTTTTTCTCCACTTTTTCTCCACTTTTTCTCCATTTTTCTCCACTTTTTCTCCACTTTTTCTCCATTTTTTTTCTCCACTTTTTCTCCACTTTTTCTCCATTTTTTCTCCACTTTTTCTCCACTTTTTCTCCACTTTTTCTCCACTTTTTCTCCACTTTTTCTCCACTTTTTTCTCCACTTTTTCTCCACTTTTTCTCCACTTTTTCTCCACTTTTTCTCCATTTATTCTCCACTTTTTCTCCACTTTTTCTCCATTTTTTTCTCCACTTTTTCTCCACTTTTTCTCCACTTTTTCTCCACTTTTTCTCCACTTATTCTCCACTTTTTCTCCACTTTTTCTCCATTTATTCTCCACTTTTTCTCCATTTTTTTCTCCACTTTTTCTCCACTTTTTCTCCACTTTTTCTCCATTTATTCTCCACTTTTTCTCCACTTTTTCTCCATTTTTTTCTCCACTTTTTCTCCACTTTTTCTCCACTTTTTCTCCACTTTTTCTCCACTTTTTCTCCACTTTTTCTCCACTTATTCTCCACTTTTTCTCCACTTTTTCTCCATTTATTCTCCACTTTTTCTCCACTTTTTCTCCATTTTTTTCTCCACTTTTTCTCCACTTTTTCTCCACTTATTCTCCACTTTTTCTCCACTTTTTCTCCATTTATGCTCCACTTTTTCTCCACTTTTTCTCCATTTTTTTTCTCCACTTTTTCTCCACTTTTTCTCCATTTATTCTCCACTTTTTCTCCACTTTTTCTCCATTTTTTTCTCCACTTTTCTCCACTTTTTCTCTACTTATTCTCCTCTCTTTCTCCACTTATTCTCTACTTTTTCTCCACTTTTTCTCCACTTATTCTCCACTTATTCTCCACTTTTTCTCCACTTTTTCTCCATTTTTTTCTCCACTTTTTCTACATTTATTCTCCACTTTTTCTCCACTTTTTCTCCATTTTTTTCTCCACTTTTTCTACATTTATTCTCCACTTTTTCTCCACTTATTCTCCACTTTTTCTCCACTTTTTCTCCATTTATTCTCCACTTTTTCTCCACTTTTTCTCCATTTTTTTCTCCACTTTTTCTCCACTTTTTCTCCATTTATTCTCCACTTTTTCTCCACTTTTTCTCCATTTTTTCTCCACTTTTTCTCCACTTTTTCTCCACTTATTCTCCACTTTTTCTCCACTTATTCTCCACTTTTTCTCCACTTTTTCTCCACTTTTTCTCCACTTATTCTCCACTTTTTCTCCACTTTTTCTCCATTTTTTCTCCACTTTTTCTACATTTATTCTCCACTTTTTCTCCACTTTTTCTCCATTTTTTTCTCCACTTTTTCTCCACTTTTTCTCCACTTTTTCTCCATTTTTCTCCATTTTTTATCCACTTTTTCTCCATTTTTTTTTCTCCACTTTTTCTCCACTTTTTCTCCATTTATTCTCCACTTTTTCTCCACTTTTTCTCCATTTTTTTCTCCACTTTTTCTCCACTTTTCTCCACTTTTTCTCCACTTATTCTCCACTTTTTCTCCACTTATTCTCCACTTTTTCTCCACTTTTTCTCCACTTATTCTCCACTTTTTCTCCACTTTTTCTCCATTTTTTCTCCACTTTTTCTCCATTTATTCTCCACTTTTTCTCCACTTTTTCTCCATTTTTTTCTCCACTTTTTCTCCACTTTTTCTCCATTTATTCTCCACTTTTTCTCCATTTTTTTCTCCACTTTTTCTCCACTTTTTCTCCACTTATTCTCCACTTTTTCTCCACTTATTCTCCACTTTTTCTCCACTTTTTCTCCACTTATTCTCCACTTTTTCTCCACTTTTTCTCCACTTATTCTCCACTTTTTCTCCACTTTTTCTCCATTTTTTTCTCCACTTTTTCTACATTTATTCTCCACTTTTTCTCCACTTTTTCTCCATTTTTTTCTCCACTTTTTCTCCACTTTTTCTCCACTTTTTCTCCATTTATTCTCCACTTTTTCTCCACTTTTTCTCCATTTTTTTTTCTCCACTTTTTCTCCACTTTTTCTCCATTTATTCTCCACTTTTTCTCCACTTTTTCTCCATTTTTTTCTCCACTTTTTCTCCACTTTTCTCCACTTTTTCTCCACTTATTCTCCACTTTTTCTCCACTTATTCTCCACTTTTTCTCCACTTTTCTCCACTTATTCTCCACTTTTTCTCCACTTTTTCTCCATTTTTTTCTCCACTTTTTCTCCACTTTTTCTCCACTTATTCTCCACTTTTTCTCCACTTATTCTCCACTTTTTCTCCACTTTTTCTCCACTTATTATCCACTTTTTCTCCACTTTTTCTCCATTTTTTTCTCCACTTTTTCTCCATTTATTCTCCACTTTTTCTCCACTTTTTCTCCATTTTTTTCTCCACTTTTTCTCCACTTTTTCTCCACTTTTTCTCCACTTATTCTCCACTTTTTCTCCACTTTTTCTCCATTTTTTTCTCCACTTTTTCTCCATTTATTCTCCACTTTTTCTCCACTTTTTCTCCATTTTTTCCTCCACTTTTTCTCCACTTTTTCTCCACTTTTTCTCCACTTTTTCTCCACTTATTCTCCACTTTTTCACCACTTATTCTCCACTTTTTCTCCACTTTTTCTCCACTTTTTCTCCATTTATTCTCCACTTATTCTCCACTTTTTCTCCATTTATTCTCCACTTTTTCTCCACTTTTTCTCCATTATTTTCTCCACTTTTTCTCCACTTTTTCTCCATTTATTCTCCACTTTTTCTCCACTTTTTTCTCCATTTTTTTCTCCACTTTTTCTCCATTTATTCTCCACTTATTCTCCACTTTTTCTCCACTTATTCTCCACTTTTTCTCCACTTATTCTCCACTTTTTCTCCACTTTTTCTCCACTTATTCTCCACTTTTTCTCCACTTTTTCTCCATTTTTTCTCCACTTTTTCTCCATTTATTCTCCACTTTTTCTCCACTTTTTCTCCATTTTTTTCTCCACTTTTTCTCCACTTTTTCTCCACTTTTTCTCCACTTTTTCTCCACTTTTTTCCATTTATTCTCCACTTTTTCTCCACTTTTTCTCCACTTTTTCTCCACTTTTTCCTCCACTTATTCTCCACTTTTTCTCCACTTTTTCTCCATTTATTCTCCACTTTTTCTCCACTTTTTCTCCATTTTTTTTCTCCACTTTTTCTCCACTTTTTCTCCACTTATTCTCCACTTTTTCTCCACTTTTTCTCCATTTATTCTCCACTTTTTCTCCACTTTTTCTCCATTTTTTCTCCACTTTTTCTCCACTTTTTCTCCATTTATTCTTCACTTTTTCTCCACTTTTTCTCCATTTTTTCTCCACTTTTTCTCCACTTTTTCTCCACTTTTTCTCCACTTATTCTCCTCTCTTTCTCCACTTATTCTCCACTTTTTCTCCACTTTTTCTCCACTTATTCTCCACTTTTTCTCCACTTTTTCTCCATTTATTCTCCACTTTTTCTCCACTTTTTCTCCATTTTTTTTCTCCACTTTTTATCCACTTTGTCTCCATTTATTCTCCACTTTTTCTCCACTTTTTCTCCATTTTTTTCTCCACTTTTTCTCCACTTTTTCTCCACTTTTTCTCCTCTCTTTCTCCACTTATTCTCCACTTTTTCTCCACTTATTCTCCACTTATTCTCCACTTTTTCTCCACTTTTTCTCCATTTATTCTCCACTTTTTCTCCACTTTTTTCTCCACTTTTTCTCCACTTTTTCTCCACTTTTTCTCAACTTTTTCTACACTTATTCTCCACTTTTTCTCCACTTATTCTCCACTTTTTCTCCACTTATTCTCCACTTATTCTCCACTTTTTCTCCACTTTTTCTCCATTTATTCTCCTCTTTTTCTCCACTTTTTTCTCCACTTTTTCTCCACTTTTTCTCCACTTTTTCTCCACTTTTTCTCCACTTTTTCTCCACTTATTCTCCACTTTTTCTCCACTTATTCTCCACTTTTTCTCCACTTATTCTCCACTTTTTCTCCACTTTTTCTCCACTTTTTCTCCACTTATTCTCCACTTTTTCTCCACTTTTTCTCCATTTATTCTCCACTTTTTCTCCACTTTTTCTCCATTTTTTTCTCCACTTTTTCTCCACTTTTTCTCCACTTATTCTCCACTTTTTCTCCACTTTTTCTCCATTTATTCTCCACTTTTTCTCCACTTTTTCTCCATTTTTTTCTCCACTTTTTCTCCACTTTTTCTCCATTTATTCTCCACTTTTTCTCCACTTTTTCTCCATTTTTTTCTCCACTTTTTCTCCATTTTTTTCTCCACTTTTTCTCCACTTTTTCTCCACTTTTTCTCCACTTATTCTCCTCTCTTTCTCCACTTATTCTCCACTTTTTCTCCACTTTTTCTCCACTTATTCTCCACTTTTTCTCCACTTTTTCTCCATTTATTCTCCACTTTTTCTCCACTTTTTCTCCATTTTTTTCTCCACTTTTTCTCCACTTTTTCTCCATTTATTCTCCACTTTTTCTCCACTTTTTCTCCATTTTTTTCTCCACTTTTTCTCCACTTTTTCTCCACTTATTCTCCTCTCTTTCTCCACTTATTCTCCACTTATTCTCCACTTATTCTCCACTTTTTCTCCACTTTTTCTCCACTTTTTCTCCATTTTTTTCTCCACTTTTTCTCCATTTATTCTCCACTTTTTCTCCACTTTTTCTCCACTTTTTCTCCATTTATTCTCCACTTTTTCTCCACTTTTTCTCCATTTTTTCCTCCACTTTTTCTCCACTTTTTCTCCATTTTTTCTCCACTTTTTCTCCACTTATTTCCACTTTTTCTCCACTTATTCTCCACTTTTTCTCCACTTTTTCTCCACTTTTTCTCCATTTATTCTCCACTTATTCTCCACTTTTTCTCCATTTATTCTCCACTTTTTCTCCACTTTTTCTCCATTATTTTCTCCACTTTTTCTCCACTTTTTCTCCATTTATTCTCCACTTTTTCTCCACTTTTTTCTCCATTTTTTTCTCCACTTTTTCTCCATTTATTCTCCACTTATTCTCCACTTTTTCTCCACTTATTCTCCACTTTTTCTCCACTTATTCTCCACTTTTTCTCCACTTTTTCTCCACTTATTCTCCACTTTTTCTCCACTTTTTCTCCATTTTTTTCTCCACTTTTTCTCCATTTATTCTCCACTTTTTTCTCCACTTTTTCTCCATTTTTTTTCTCCACTTTTTCTCCACTTTTTCTCCACTTTTTCTCCACTTTTTCTCCACTTTTTTTCCATTTATTCTCCACTTTTTCTCCACTTTTTCTCCACTTCTTCTCCACTTTTTCTCCACTTATTCTCCACTTTTTCTCCACTTTTTCTCCATTTATTCTCCACTTTTTCTCCACTTTTTCTCCATTTTTTTTCTCCACTTTTTCTCCACTTTTTCTCCACTTATTCTCCACTTTTTCTCCACTTTTTCTCCATTTATTCTCCACTTTTTCTCCACTTTTTCTCCATTTTTTTCTCCACTTTTTCTCCACTTTTTCTCCATTTATTCTCCACTTTTTCTCCACTTTTTCTCCATTTTTTTCTCCACTTTTTCTCCACTTTTTCTCCACTTTTTCTCCACTTATTCTCCTCTCTTTCTCCACTTATTCTCCACTTTTTCTCCACTTTTTCTCCACTTATTCTCCACTTTTTCTCCACTTTTTCTCCATTTATTCTCCACTTTTTTTTCCACTTTTTCTCCATTTTTTTTCTCCACTTTTTCTCCACTTTTTCTCCATTTATTCTCCACTTTTTCTCCACTTTTTCTCCATTTTTTTCTCCACTTTTTCTCCACTTTTTCTCCACTTTTTCTCCACTTTTTCTCCTCTCTTTCTCCACTTATTCTCCACTTTTTCTCCACTTATTCTCCACTTATTCTCCACTTTTTCTCCACTTTTTCTCCCTTTATTCTCCACTTTTTCTCCACTTTTTTCTCCACTTTTTCTCCACTTTTTCTCCACTTTTTCTCCACTTTTTCTCCACTTATTCTCCACTTTTTCTCCACTTATTCTCCACTTTTTCTCCACTTATTCTCCACTTTTTCTCCACTTTTTCTCCACTTTTTCTCCACTTTTTCTCCACTTATTCTCCACTTTTTCTCCACTTTTTCTCCATTTATTCTCCACTTTTTCTCCACTTTTTCTCCATTTTTTTCTCCACTTTTTCTCCACTTTTTCTCCACTTATTCTCCACTTTTTCTCCACTTTTTCTCCATTTATTCTCCACTTTTTCTCCACTTTTTCTCCATTTTTTTCTCCACTTTTTCTCCACTTTTTCTCCATTTATTCTCCACTTTTTCTCCACTTTTTCTCCATTTTTTTTCTCCACTTTTTCTCCACTTTTTCTCCACTTTTTCTCCACTTATTCTCCTCTCTTTCTCCACTTATTCTCCACTTTTTCTCCACTTTTTCTCCACTTATTCTCCACTTTTTCTCCACTTTTTCTCCATTTATTCTCCACTTTTTCTCCACTTTTTCTCCATTTTTTTTCTCCACTTTTTCTCCACTTTTTCTCCATTTATTCTCCACTTTTTCTCCACTTTTTCTCCATTTTTTTCCTCCACTTTTTCTCCACTTTTTCTCCACTTTTTCTCCACTTATTCTCCTCTCTTTCTCCACTTATTCTCCACTTTTTCTCCACTTTTTCTCCACTTATTCTCCACTTATTCTCCACTTTTTCTCCACTTTTTCTCCACTTATTCTCCACTTTTTCTCCACTTTTTCTCCATTTATTCTCCACTTTTTTTCCACTTTTTCTCCATTTTTTTTCTCCACTTTTTCTCCACTTTTTCTCCATTTATTCTCCACTTTTTCTCCACTTTTTCTCCATTTTTTTCTCCACTTTTTCTCCACTTTTTCTCCACTTTTTCTCCACTTTTTCTCCTCTCTTTCTCCACTTATTCTCCACTTTTTCTCCACTTATTCTCCACTTATTCTCCACTTTTTCTCCACTTTTTCTCCATTTATTCTCCACTTTTTCTCCACTTTTTTCTCCACTTTTTCTCCACTTTTTCTCCACTTTTTCTCCACTTTTTCTCCACTTATTCTCCACTTTTTCTCCACTTATTCTCCACTTTTTCTCCACTTATTCTCCACTTTTTCTCCACTTTTTCTCCACTTTTTCTCCACTTTTTCTCCACTTATTCTCCACTTTTTCTCCACTTTTTCTCCATTTATTCTCCACTTTTTCTCCACTTTTTCTCCATTTTTTTCTCCACTTTTTCTCCACTTTTTCTCCACTTATTCTCCACTTTTTCTCCACTTTTTCTCCATTTATTCTCCACTTTTTCTCCACTTTTTCTCCATTTTTTTCTCCACTTTTTCTCCACTTTTTCTCCATTTATTCTCCACTTTTTCTCCACTTTTTCTCCATTTTTTTCTCCACTTTTTCTCCACTTTTTCTCCACTTTTTCTCCACTTATTCTCCTCTCTTTCTCCACTTATTCTCCACTTTTTCTCCACTTTTTCTCCACTTATTCTCCACTTTTTCTCCACTTTTTCTCCATTTATTCTCCACTTTTTCTCCACTTTTTCTCCATTTTTTTTCTCCACTTTTTCTCCACTTTTTCTCCATTTATTCTCCACTTCTTCTCCACTTTTTCTCCATTTTTTTCTCCACTTTTTCTCCACTTTTTCTCCACTTTTTCTCCACTTATTCTCCTCTCTTTCTCCACTTATTCTCCACTTTTTCTCCACTTTTTCTCCACTTATTCTCCACTTATTCTCCACTTTTTCTCCACTTTTTCTCCACTTTTTCTCCATTTTTTTCTCCACTTTTTCTCCATTTATTCTCCACTTTTTCTCCACTTTTTCTCCACTTTTTCTCCATTTTTTTTTCTCCACTTTTTCTCCACTTTTTCTCCATTTATTCTCCACTTTTTCTCCACTTTTTCTCCATTTTTTTCTCCACTTTTTCTCCACTTTTTCTCCACTTTTTCTCCACTTATTCTCCACTTTTTCTCCACTTATTCTCCACTTTTTCTCCACTTTTTCTCCACTTATTCTCCACTTTTTCTCCACTTTTTCTCCATTTTTTTCTCCACTTTTTCTCCATTTATTCTCCACTTTTTCTCCACTTTTTCTCCATTTTTTCTCCACTTTTTCTCCACTTTTTCTCCATTTATTCTCCACTTTTTCTCCACTTTTTCTCCATTTTTTCTCCACTTTTTCTCCACTTTTTCTCCACTTATTCTCCACTTTTTCTCCACTTATTCTCCACTTTTTCTCCACTTTTTCTCCACTTATTCTCCACTTTTTCTCCACTTTTTCCTCCATTTTTTTCTCCACTTTTTCTCCATTTATTCTCCACTTTTTCTCCACTTTTTCTCCATTTTTTCTCCACTTTTTCTCCACTTTTTCTCCACTTTTTCTCCACTTATTCTCCACTTTTTCTCCACTTATTCTCCACTTTTTCTCCACTTTTTCTCCATTTTTTCTCCACTTTTTCTCCATTTATTCTCCACTTTTTCTCCACTTTTTCTCCATTTTTTCTCCACTTTTTCTCCACTTTTTCTCCACTTTTTCTCCACTTATTCTCCACTTTTTCTCCACTTTTTCTCCATTTTTTTCCTCCACTTTTTCTCCATTTATTCTCCACTTTTTCTCCACTTTTTCTCCATTTTTTTCTCCACTTTTTCTCCACTTTTTCTCCACTTATTCTCCACTTTTTCTCCACTTATTCTCCACTTTTTCTCCACTTTTTCTCCACTTTTTCTCCATTTATTCTCCACTTATTCTCCACTTTTTCTCCATTTATTCTCCACTTTTTCTCCACTTTTTCTCCATTATTTTCTCCACTTTTTCTCCACTTTTTCTCCATTTATTCTCCACTTTTTCTCCACTTTTTTCTCCACTTTTTCTCCACTTTTTCTCCACTTATTCTCCACTTTTTCTCCACTTATTCTCCACTTTTTCTCCACTTATTCTCCACTTTTTCTCCACTTATTCTCCACTTTTTCTCCACTTTTTCTCCATTTTTTTCTCCACTTTTTCTCCATTTATTCTCCACTTTTTCTCCATTTATTCTCCACTTTTTCTCCACTTTTTCTCCATTTTTTTCTCCACTTTTTCTCCACTTTTTCTCCACTTTTTCTCCACTTATTCTCCACTTTTTCTCCACTTTTTCTCCATTTTTTTCTCCACTTTTTCTCCATTTATTCTCCACTTTTTCTCCACTTTTTCTCCATTTTTTTCTCCACTTTTTCTCCACTTTTTCTCCACTTTTTCTCCACTTTTTCTCCACTTATTCTCCACTTTTTCTCCACTTATTCTCCACTTTTTCTCCACTTTTTCTCCACTTTTTCTCCATTTATTCTCCACTTATTCTCCACTTTTTCTCCATTTATTCTCCACTTTTTCTCCACTTTTTCTCCATTATTTTCTCCACTTTTTCTCCACTTTTTCTCCATTTATTCTCCACTTTTTCTCCACTTTTTTCTCCACTTTCTCCATTATTCTCCACTTATTCTCCACTTTTTCTCCATTTATTCTCCACTTTTTCTCCACTTTTTCTCCATTATTTCTCCACTTTTTCTCCACTTTTTCTCCATTTATTCTCCACTTTTTCTCCACTTTTTTCTCCACTTTTTCTCCACTTTTTCTCCTCTTATTCTCCACTTTTTCTCCACTTATTCTCCACTTTTTCTCCACTTATTCTCCACTTTTTCTCCACTTTTTCTCCACTTTTTCTCCACTTTTTCTCCATTTTTTCTCCACTTTTTCTCCATTTATTCTCCACTTTTTCTCCACTTTTTCTCCATTTTTTCTCCACTTTTTCTCCACTTTTTCTCCACTTATTCTCCACTTTTCTCCACTTATTCTCCACTTTTTCTCCACTTATTCTCCACTTTTTCTCCACTTTTCTCCACTTTTTCTCCATTTATTCTCCACTTATTCTCCCTTTTCTCCATTTATTCTCCACTTTGTCTCCACTTTTTCTCCATTATTTTCTCCACTTTTTCTCCACTTTTTCTCCATTTATTCTCCACTTTTTCTCCACTTTTTCTCCACTTTTTCTCCACTTTTTCTCCACTTATTCTCCACTTTTTCTCCACTTATTCTCCACTTTTTCTCCACTTATTCTCCACTTTTTCTCCACTTTTCTCCACTTTTCTCCACTTTTTCTCCACTTATTCTCCACTTTTTCTCCACTTTTTCTCCATTTATCTCCACTTTTTCTCCACTTTTTCTCCACTTTTTTCTCCACTTTTTCTCCACTTTTTCTCCACTTATTCTCCACTTTTTCTCCACTTTTTCTCCATTTATTCTCCACTTTTTCTCCACTTTTTCTCCATTTTTTTCTCCACTTTTTCTCCACTTTTTCTCCATTTATTCTCCACTTTTTCTCCACTTTTTCTCCACTTTTTTCTCCACTTTTTCTCCACTTTTTCTCCACTTATTCTCCTCTTTCTCCACTTATTCTCCACTTTTTCTCCACTTTTTCTCCACTTATTCTCCACTTTTTCTCCACTTTTTCTCCATTTATCTCCACTTTTTCTCCACTTTTTCTCCATTTTTTCTCCACTTTTTCTCCACTTTTTCTCCATTTATTCTCCACTTTTTCTCCACTTTTTCTCCATTTTTTCTCCACTTTTTCTCCACTTTTTCTCCACTTTTTCTCCACTTATTCTCCACTCTTTCTCCACTTATTCTCCACTTTTTCTCCACTTTTTCTCCACTTTTCTCCACTTATTCTCCACTTTTTCTCCACTTTTTCTCCATTTTTTCTCCACTTTTTCTCCATTATTCTCCCCTTTTTCTCCCCTTTTTCTCCACTTTTTCTCCATTTTTTCTCCACTTTTTCTCCACTTTTTCTCCATTTATTCTCCACTTTTTCTCCACTTTTTCTCCACTTTTCTCCACTTTTTCTCCACTTTTTCTCCACTTTTTCTCCACTTTTCTCCAATTTTTCTCCACTTATTCTCCACTTTTTCTCCACTTATTCTCCACTTATTCTCCACTTTTTCTCCACTTTTTCTCCATTTATTCTCCACTTTTTCTCCACTTTCTTTTTCTCCACTTTTTCTCCACTTTTTCTCCACTTTTTCTCCACTTTCTCCACTTTTTCTCCACTTATTCTCCACTTTTCTCCACTTATTCTCCACTTTTTCTCCACTTTTTCTCCACTTTTTCTCCACTTTTTCTCCACTTATTCTCCACTTTTCTCCACTTTTTCTCCATTTATTCTCCACTTTTTCTCCACTTTTTCTCCACTTTTTTCTCCACTTTTTCTCCACTTTTTCTCCACTTATTCTCCACTTTTCTCCACTTTTTCTCCATTTATTCTCCACTTTTCTCCACTTTTTCTCCGTTTTTTCTCCACTTTTTCTCCACCTTTTCTCCATTTATTCTCCACTTTTTCTCCACTTTTTCTCCATTTTTTCTCCACTTTTCTCCACTTTTTCTCCACTTTTTCTCCACTTATTCTCCCTCTCTTTCTCCACTTATTCTCCACTTTTTCTCCACTTTTTCTCCACTTATTCTCCACTTTTTCTCCACTTTTTCTCCATTTATTCTCCACTTTTTCTCCACTTTTTCTCCATTTTTTTCTCCACTTTTCTCCACTTTTCTCCATTTATTCTCCACTTTTTCTCCACTTTTTCTCCATTTTTTCTCCACTTTTTCTCCACTTTTTCTCCACTTATTCTCCTCTCTTTCTCCACTTATTCTCCACTTTTTCTCCACTTTTTCTCCACTTTTCTCCACTTATTCTCCACTTTTCTCCACTTTTTCTCCACTTTTTCTCCATTTTTTTCTCCACTTTTTCTCCATTTATTCTCCACTTTTTCTCCACTTTTTCTCCACTTTTTCTCCATTTATTCTCCACTTTTTCTCCACTTTTTCTCCATTTTTTCCTCCACTTTTTCTCCACTTTTTCTCCACTTTTTCTCCACTTTTTCTCCACTTATTCTCCACTTTTCTCCTTATTCTCCACTTTTTCTCCACTTTTTCTCCACTTTTTTCCATTTATTCTCCACTTATTCTCCACTTTTTCTCCATTTATTCTCCACTTTTTCTCCACTTTTTCTCCATTATTTTCTCCACTTTTTCTCCACTTTTTCTCCATTTATTCTCCACTTTTTCTCCACTTTTTTCTCCATTTTTCTCCACTTTTTCTCCATTTATTCTCCACTTATTCTCCACTTTTTCTCCACTTATTCTCCACTTTTTCTCCACTTATTCTCCACTTTTTCTCCACTTTTTCTCCACTTATTCTCCACTTTTTCTCCACTTTTTCTCCATTTTTTTCTCCACTTTTTCTCCATTTATTCTCCACTTTTCTCCACTTTTTCTCCATTTTTTTCTCCACTTTTCTCCACTTTTTCTCCACTTTTTCTCCACTTTTTTTCCATTTATTCTCCACTTTTTCTCCACTTTTTCTCCACTTTTTCTCCACTTTTTCTCCACTTATTCTCCACTTTTTCTCCACTTTTTCTCCATTTATTCTCCACTTTTTCTCCACTTTTTCTCCATTTTTTTCTCCACTTTTTCTCCACTTTTTCTCCACTTATTCTCCACTTTTTCTCCACTTTTTCTCCATTTATTCTCCACTTTTTCTCCACTTTTTCTCCATTTTTTTCTCCACTTTTTCTCCACTTTTCTCCATTTATTCTCCACTTTTTCTCCACTTTTTCTCCATTTTTTCTCCACTTTTCTCCACTTTTTCTCCACTTTTTCTCCACTTATTCTCCTCTCTTTCTCCACTTATTCTCCACTTTTTCTCCACTTTTTCTCCACTTATTCTCCACTTTTTCTCCACTTTTTCTCCATTTATTCTCCACTTTTTTTCCACTTTTTCTCCATTTTTTTCTCCACTTTTTCTCCACTTTTTCTCCATTTATTCTCCACTTTTTCTCCACTTTTTCTCCATTTTTTCTCCACTTTTTCTCCACTTTTTCTCCACTTTTTCTCCACTTTTTCTCCTCTCTTTCTCCACTTATTCTCCACTTTTTCTCCACTTATTCTCCACTTATTCTCCACTTTTTCTCCATTTTTTCTCCATTTATTCTCCACTTTTTCTCCACTTTTTTCTCCACTTTTTCTCCACTTTTTCTCCACTTTTTCTCCACTTTTTCTCCACTTATTCTCCACTTTTTCTCCACTTATTCTCCACTTTTTCTCCACTTATTCTCCACTTTTTCTCCACTTTTTCTCCACTTTTTCTCCACTTTTTCTCCACTTATTCTCCACTTTTTCTCCACTTTTTCTCCATTTATTCTCCACTTTTTCTCCACTTTTTCTCCATTTTTTCTCCACTTTTTCTCCACTTTTTCTCCACTTATTCTCCACTTTTTCTCCACTTTTTCTCCATTTATTCTCCACTTTTTCTCCACTTTTTCTCCATTTTTTCTCCACTTTTTCTCCATTTATTCTCCACTTTTTCTCCACTTTTTCTCCATTTTTTCTCCACTTTTTCTCCACTTTTTCTCCACTTTTTCTCCACTTATTCTCCTCTCTTTCTCCACTTATTCTCCACTTTTTCTCCACTTTTCTCCACTTATTTCTCCACTTTTTCTCCACTTTTTCTCCATTTATTCTCCACTTTTTCTCCACTTTTTCTCCATTTTTTTCTCCACTTTTTCTCCACTTTTTCTCCATTTTATTCTCCACTTTTTCTCCACTTTTTCTCCATTTTTTTCTCCACTTTTTCTCCACTTTTTCTCCACTTTTTCTCCACTTATTCTCCTCTCTTTCTCCACTTATTCTCCACTTTTTCTCCACTTTTTCTCCACCTATTCTCCACTTATTCTCCACTTTTTCTCCACTTTTCTCCACTTTTTCTCCATTTTTTTCTCCACTTTTTCTCCATTTATTCTCCACTTTTTCTCCACTTTTTCTCCATTTTTTTTCTCCACTTTTTCTCCACTTTTTCTCCATTTATTCTCCACTTTTTCTCCACTTTTTCTCCATTTTTTCTCCACTTTTTCTCCACTTTTTCTCCACTTTTTCTCCACTTATTCTCCACTTTTTCTCCACTTATTCTCCACTTTTTCTCCACTTTTTCTCCACTTATTCTCCACTTTTTCTCCACTTTTTCTCCATTTTTTTCTCCACGTTTTCTCCATTTATTCTCCACTTTTTCTCCACTTTTTCTCCATTTTTTTCTCCACTTTTTCTCCACTTTTTCTCCATTTATTCTCCACTTTTTCTCCACTTTTTCTCCATTTTTTCTCCACTTTTTCTCCACTTTTTCTCCACTTATTCTCCACTTTTTCTCCACTTATTCTACACTTTTTCTCCACTTTTTCTCCACTTATTCTCCACTTTTTCTCCATTTTTTCTCCACTTTTTCTCCATTTATTCTCCACTTTTTCTCCACTTTTTCTCCATTTTTTTCTCCACTTTTTCTCCACTTTTTCTCCACTTTTTCTCCACTTATTCTCCACTTTTTCTCCACTTATTCTCCACTTTTTCTCCACTTTTTCTCCATTTTTTTCTCCACTTTTTCTCCATTTATTCTCCACTTTTTCTCCACTTTTTCTCCATTTTTTTCTCCACTTTTTCTCCACTTTTTCTCCACTTTTTCTCCACTTATTCTCCACTTTTCTCCACTTTTCTCCATTTTTTCTCCACTTTTCTCCATTTATTCTCCACTTTTCTCCACTTTTTCTCCATTTTTTCTCCACTTTTTCTCCACTTTTTCTCCACTTTTTCTCCACTTTTTCTCCACTTATTCTCCACTTTTTCTCCACTTATTCTCCACTTTTTCTCCACTTTTTCTCCACTTTTTCTCCATTTATTCTCCACTTATTCTCCACTTTTTCTCCATTTATTCTCCACTTTTTCTCCACTTTTTCTCCATTATTTTCTCCACTTTTCTCCACTTTTTCTCCATTTATTCTCCTCTTTTCTCCACTTTTTCTCCACTTTTTCTCCACTTTTTCTCCACTTATTCTCCACTTTTTCTCCACTTATTCTCCACTTTTTCTCCACTTTTTCTCCATTTTTTCTCCACTTTTTCTCCATTTATTCTCCACTTTTTCTCCACTTTTTCTCCATTTTTTCTCCACTTTTTCTCCACTTTTTCTCCACTTTTTCTCCACTTATTCTCCACTTTTTCTCCACTTTTTCTCCATTTTTTTCTCCACTTTTTCTCCATTTATTCTCCACTTTTTCTCCACTTTTTCTCCATTTTTTCTCCACTTTTTCTCCACTTTTTCTCCACTTTTTCTCCACTTTTTCTCCACTTATTCTCCACTTTTTCTCCACTTATTCTCCACTTTTTCTCCACTTTTTCTCCACTTTTCTCCATTTATTCTCCACTTATTCTCCACTTTTTCTCCATTTATTCTCCACTTTTTCTCAACTTTTTCTCCATTATTTTCTCCACTTTTTCTCCACTTTTTCTCCATTTATTCTCCACTTTTTCTCCACTTTTTTCTCCACTTTTTCTCCACTTTTTCTCCTCTTATTCTCCACTTTTTCTCCACTTATTCTCCACTTTTTCTCCACTTTTTCTCCACTTTTTCTCCATTTATTCTCCACTTATTCTCCACTTTTTCTCCATTTATTCTCCACTTTTTCTCCACTTTTTCTCCATTATTTTCTTCACTTTTTCTCCACTTTTTCTCCATTTATTCTCCACTTTTTCTCCACTTTTTTCTCCACTTTTCTCCACTTTTTCTCCTCTTATTCTCCACTTTTTCTCCACTTATTCTCCACTTTTTCTCCACTTATTCTCCACTTTTTCTCCACTTTTTCTCCACTTTTTCTCCACTTTTTCTCCACTTTTTCTCCATTTTTTTCTCCACTTTTTCTCCATTTATTCTCCACTTTTTCTCCACTTTTTCTCCATTTTTTCTCCACTTTTTCTCCACTTTTTCTCCACTTTTTCTCCACTTTTTCTCCACTTATTCTCCACTTTTTCTCCACTTATTCTCCACTTTTTCTCCACTTTTTCTCCACTTTTTCTCCATTTATTCTCCACTTATTCTCCACTTTTTCTCCATTTATTCTCCACTTTGTCTCCACTTTTTCTCCATTATTTTCTCCACTTTTTCTCCACTTTTTCTCCATTTATTCTCCACTTTTTCTCCACTTTTTTCTCCACTTTTTCTCCACTTTTTCTCCACTTATTCTCCACTTTTTCTCCACTTATTCTCCACTTTTTCTCCACTTATTCTCCACTTTTTCTCCACTTTTTCTCCACTTTTTCTCCACTTTTTCTCCACTTATTCTCCACTTTTTCTCCACTTTTTCTCCATTTATTCTCCACTTTTTCTCCACTTTTTCTCCATTTTTTTCTCCACTTTTTCTCCACTTTTTCTCCACTTATTCTCCACTTTTTCTCCACTTTTTCTCCATTTATTCTCCACTTTTTCTCCACTTTTTCTCCATTTTTTTCTCCACTTTTTCTCCATTTATTCTCCACTTTTTCTCCACTTTTTCTCCATTTTTTCTCCACTTTTCTCCACTTTTTCTCCACTTTTTCTCCACTTATTCTCCTCTCTTTCTCCCACTTATTCTCCACTTTTTCTCCACTTTTTCTCCACTTATTCTCCACTTTTTTCTCCACTTTTCTCCATTTATTCTCCACTTTTTCTCCACTTTTTCTCCATTTTTTTTCTCCACTTTTTCTCCACTTTTTCTCCATTTATTCTCCACTTTTTCTCCACTTTTTCTCCATTTTTTCTCCACTTTTTCTCCACTTTTTCTCCACTTTTCTCCACTTATTCTCCTCTCTTTCTCCACTTATTCTCCACTTTTCTCCACTTTTTCTCCACTTATTCTCCACTTATTCTCCACTTTTTCTCCACTTTTCTCCACTTTTTCTCCATTTTTTTCTCCACTTTTTCTCCATTTATTCTCCACTTTTTCTCCACTTTTTCTCCACTTTTTCTCCATTTTTTTCTCCACTTTTTCTCCACTTTTTTCTCCATTTATTCTCCACTTTTTCTCCACTTTTTCTCCTTTTTTCTCCACTTTTTCTCCACTTTTTCTCCACTTTTTCTCCACTTTTTCTCCACTTTATTCTCCACTTTTTCTCCACTTATTCTCTCACTTTTTCTCCACTTTTTCTCCACTTATTCTCCACTTTTCTCCACTTTTTCTCCATTTTTTTCTCCACGTTTTCTCCATTTATTCTTCTCCACTTTTTCTCCATTTTTTCTCCACTTTTTCTCCATTTTTCTCCACTTTTTCTCCACTTTTTCTCCATTTTTTCTCCACTTTTTCTCCACTTTTTCTCCACTTTTTCTCCACTTTTTCTCCACTTATTCTCCACTTTTTCTCCACTTTTTCTCCACTTATTCTCCACTTTTTCTCCATTTTTTTCTCCACTTTTTCTCCATTTATTCTCCACTTTTTCTCCACTTTTTCTCCATTTTTTCTCCACTTTTTCTCCACTTTTTCTCCACTTTTCTCCACTTATTCTCCACTTTTTCTCCACTTATTCTCCACTTTTTCTCCACTTTTTCTCCATTTTTTCTCCACTTTTTCTCCATTATTCTCCACTTTTTCTCCACTTTTTCTCCATTTTTTCTCCACTTTTTCTCCACTTTTTCTCCACTTTTTCTCCACTTATTCTCCACTTTTTCTCCACTTTTTCTCCATTTTTTTCTCCACTTTTTCTCCATTTATTCTCCACTTTTTCTCCACTTTTTCTCCATTTTTTCTCCACTTTTTCTCCACTTTTCTCCACTTTTTCTCCACTTTTTCTCCACTTATTCTCCACTTTTTCTCCACTTATTCTCCACTTTTTCTCCACTTTTCTCCACTTTTTCTCCATTTATTCTCCACTTATTCTCCACTTTTTCTCCATTTATTCTCCACTTTTTCTCCACTTTTTCTCCATTATTTTCTCCACTTTTTCTCCACTTTTTCTCCATTTATTCTCCACTTTTTCTCCACTTTTTCTCCACTTTTTCTCCACTTTTTCTCCACTTATTCTCCACTTTTCTCCACTTATTCTCCACTTTTTCTCCACTTTTCTCCACTTTTTTCTCCACTTTTTCTCCATTTATTCTCCACTTTTTCTCCACTTTTTCTCCATTTTTTCTCCACTTTTTCTCCACTTTTCTCCACTTTTTCTCCACTTATTCTCCACTTTTTCTCCACTTTTTCTCCATTTTTTCTCCACTTTTTCTCCATTTATTCTCCACTTTTTCTCCACTTTTTCTCCATTTTTTCTCCACTTTTTCTCCACTTTTTCTCCACTTTTCTCCACTTTTTCTCCACTTATTCTCCACTTTTTCTCCACTTATTCTCCACTTTTTCTCCACTTTTTCTCCACTTTTTCTCCATTTATTCTCCACTTATTCTCCACTTTTCTCCATTTATTCTCCACTTTTTCTCAACTTTTTCTCCATTATTCTCCACTTTTTCTCCACTTTTTCTCCATTTATTCTCCACTTTTTCTCCACTTTTTCTCCACTTTTTCTCCACTTTTTCTCCTCTTATTCTCCACTTTTTCTCCACTATTCTCCACTTTTCTCCACTTTTTCTCCACTTTTCTCCATTTATTCTCCACTTATTCTCCACTTTTTCTCCATTTATTCTCCACTTTTTCTCCACTTTTTCTCCATTATTTCTTCACTTTTTCTCCACTTTTTCTCCATTTATTCTCCACTTTTCTCCACTTTTTTCTCCACTTTTCTCCACTTTTTCTCCACTTATTCTCCACTTTTTCTCCACTTATTCTCCACTTTTTCTCCACTTATTCTCCACTTTTTCTCCACTTTTTCTCCACTTATTCTCCACTTTTTCTCCACTTTTTCTCCATTTTTTCTCCACTTTTTCTCCATTTTTCTCCACTTTTTCTCCACTTTTTCTCCAATTTTCTCCACTTTTCTCCACTTTTTCTCCACTTTTTCTCCACTTTTTCTCCACTATTCTCCACTTTTTCTCCACTTATTCTCCACTTTTCTCCACTTTTCTCCACTTTTTCTCCACTTTTTCTCCATTTATTCTCCACTTATTCTCCACTTTTTCTCCATTTATTCTCCACTTTTTCTCCACTTTTTCTCCATTATTTCTCCACTTTTTCTCCACTTTTCTCCATTTATTCTCCACTTTTTCTCCACTTTTTCTCCACTTTTTCTCCACTTTTTCTCCACTTATTCTCCACTTTTTCTCCACTTATTCTCCACTTTTTCTCCACTTATTCTCCACTTTTCTCCACTTTTTCTCCACTTTTTCTCCACTTTTTCTCCACTTATTCTCCACTTTTTCTCCACTTTTTCTCCATTTATTCTCCACTTTTTCTCCACTTTTTCTCCATTTTTTCTCCACTTTTTCTCCACTTTTTCTCCACTTATTCTCCACTTTTTCTCCACTTTTTCTCCACTTTATTCTCCACTTTTTCTCCACTTTTTCTCCATTTTTCTCCACTTTTCTCCACTTTTTCTCCATTTATTCTCCACTTTTTCTCCACTTTTTCTCCATTTTTTTCTCCACTTTTTCTCCACTTTTCTCCACTTATTCTCCACTTTTTCTCCACTTATTCTCCACTTTTTCTCCACTTTTTCTCCACTTATTCTCCACTTTTTCTCCACTTTTTCTCCATTTTTTCTCCACTTTTTCTCCATTTATTCTCCACTTTTTCTCCACTTTTTCTCCATTTTTTTCTCCACTTTTTCTCCACTTTTTCTCCACTTTTTCTCCACTTATTCTCCACTTTTTCTCCACTTATTCTCCACTTTTCTCCACTTTTTCTCCATTTTTTCTCCACTTTTTCTCCATTTATTCTCCACTTTTTCTCCACTTTTTCTCCATTTTTTTCTCCACTTTTTCTCCACTTTTTCTCCACTTTTTCTCCACTTATTCTCCACTTTTTCTCCACTTTTTCTCCATTTTTTTCTCCACTTTTTCTCCATTTATTCTCCACTTTTTCTCCACTTTTTCTCCATTTTTTCTCCACTTTTTCTCCACTTTTTCTCCACTTTTTCTCCACTTTTTCTCCACTTATTCTCCACTTTTTCTCCACTTATTCTCCACTTTTTCTCCACTTTTTCTCCACTTTTTCTCCATTTATTCTCCACTTATTCTCCACTTTTTCTCCATTTATTCTCCACTTTTTCTCCACTTTTTCTCCATTATTTTCTCCACTTTTTCTCCACTTTTTCTCCATTTATTCTCCACTTTTTCTCCACTTTTTTCTCCACTTTTTCTCCACTTTTTCTCCACTTATTCTCCACTTTTTCTCCACTTATTCTCCACTTTTTCTCCACTTATTCTCCACTTTTTCTCCACTTATTCTCCACTTTTTCTCCACTTTTTCTCCATTTTTTCTCCACTTTTTCTCCATTTATTCTCCACTTTTTCTCCACTTTTTCTCCATTTTTTCTCCACTTTTTCTCCACTTTTTCTCCACTTTTTCTCCACTTATTCTCCACTTTTTCTCCACTTTTTCTCCATTTTTTCTCCACTTTTTCTCCATTTATTCTCCACTTTTTCTCCACTTTTTCTCCATTTTTTCTCCACTTTTTCTCCACTTTTTCTCCACTTTTTCTCCACTTTTTCTCCACTTATTCTCCACTTTTTCTCCACTTATTCTCCACTTTTCTCCACTTTTTCTCCACTTTTTCTCCATTTATTCTCCACTTATTCTCCACTTTTTCTCCATTTATTCTCCACTTTTTCTCCACTTTTTCTCCATTATTTTCTCCACTTTTTCTCCACTTTTTCTCCATTTATTCTCCACTTTTTCTCCACTTTTTTCTCCACTTTTTCTCCACTTTTTCTCCTCTTATTCTCCACTTTTTCTCCACTTATTCTCCACTTTTTCTCCACTTTTTCTCCACTTTTTCTCCATTTATTCTCCACTTATTCTCCACTTTTTCTCCATTTATTCTCCACTTTTTCTCCACTTTTTCTCCATTATTTTCTCCACTTTTTCTCCACTTTTTCTCCATTTATTCTCCACTTTTTCTCCACTTTTTCTCCACTTTTTCTCCACTTTTTCTCCTCTTATTCTCCACTTTTTCTCCACTTATTCTCCACTTTTTCTCCACTTTTTCTCCACTTTTTCTCCATTTATTCTCCACTTATTCTCCACTTTTTCTCCATTTATTCTCCACTTTTTCTCCACTTTTTCTCCATTATTTTCTCCACTTTTTCTCCACTTTTTCTCCAATTATTCTCCACTTTTTCTCCACTTTTTCTCCACTTTTTCTCCACTTTTTCTCCACTTTTTCTCCATTTATTCTCCACTTTTTCTCCACTTTTTTCTCCACTTTTTCTCCACTTTTTCTCCACTTATTCTCCACTTTTTCTCCACTTATTGTCCACTTTTCTCCACTTATTCTCCACTTTTTCTCCACTTATTCTCCACTTTTCTCCACTTTTTCTCCATTTTTTTCTCCACTTTTTCTCCATTTATTCTCCACTTTTTCTCCACTTTTTCTCCATTTTTTTCTCCACTTTTTCTCCACTTTTTCTCCACTTTTTCTCCACTTATTCTCCACTTTTTCTCCACTTTTTCTCCATTTTTTCTCCACTTTTTCTCCATTATTCTCCACTTTTTCTCCACTTTTTCTCCATTTTTTTCTCCACTTTTTCTCCACTTTTTCTCCATTTATTCTCCACTTTTTCTCCACTTTTTCTCCATTTTTCTCCACTTTTTCTCCACTTTTTCTCCACTTTTTCTCCACTTATTCTCCACTTTTTCTCCACTTTTTCTCCATTTTTTCTCCACTTTTTCTCCATTTATTCTCCACTTTTTCTCCACTTATTCTCCACTTTTTCTCCACTTTTTCTCCATTTATTCTCCACTTTTCTCCACTTTTTCTCCATTTTTTTCTCCACTTTTTCTCCACTTTTCTCCACTTTTTCTCCACTTATTCTCCACTTTTTCTCCACTTTTCTCCAATTTTTTCTCCACTTTTTCTCCACTTTTTCTCCACTTTTTCTCCACTTATTCTCCACTTTTTCTCCACTTTTCTCCATTTTTTTCTCCAACTTATTCTCCACTTTTTCTCCACTTTTTCTCCACTTTTTCTCCATTTATTCTCCACTTATTCCCCACTTTTCTCCATTTATTCTCCACTTTTTCTCCACTTTTTCTCCAATTATTTTCTCCACTTTTTCTCCACTTTTTCTCCATTTATTCTCCACTTTTTCTCCACTTTTTTCTCCACTTTTTCTCCACTTTTTCTCCTCTTATTCTCCACTTTTTCTCCACTTATTCTCCACTTTTTCTCCACTTTTTCTCCACTTTTTCTCCATTTATTCTCCACTTATTCTCCACTTTTTCTCCATTTATTCTCCACTTTTTCTCCACTTTTTCTCCATTATTTTCTCCACTTTTCTCCACTTTTTCTCCATTATTCTCCACTTTTTCTCCACTTTTTTCTCCACTTTTTCTCCACTTTTTCTCCACTTATTCTCCACTTTTTCTCCACTTATTGTCCACTTTTTCTCCACTTATTCTCCACTTTTTCTCCACTTATTCTCCACTTTTTCTCCACTTTTTCTCCATTTTTTCTCCACTTTTTCTCCATTAATTCTCCACTTTTTCTCCACTTTTTCTCCATTTTTTCTCCACTTTTTCTCCACTTTTTCTCCACTTTTTCTCCACTTATTCTCCACTTTTTCTCCACTTTTTCTCCACTTTTTCTCCATTTATTCTCCACTTATTCTCCACTTTTTCTCCACTTTTTCTCCATTTATTCTCCACTTTTTCTCCATTATTTTCTCCACTTTTTCTCCACTTTTTCTCCATTTATTCTCCACTTTTTCTCCACTTTTTTCTCCACTTTTTCTCCACTTTTTCTCCACTTATTCTCCACTTTTTCTCCACTTATTGTCCACTTTTTCTCCACTTATTCTCCACTTTTTCTCCACTTATTCTCCACTTTTCTCCACTTTTTCTCCATTTTTTCTCCACTTTTTCTCCATTTATTCTCCACTTTTTCTCCACTTTTTCTCCATTTTTTTCTCCACTTTTTCTCCACTTTTTCTCCACTTTTTCTCCACTTATTCTCCACTTTTTCTCCACTTTTTCTCCATTTTTTCTCCACTTTTTCTCCATTTATTCTCCACTTTTTCTCCACTTTTTCTCCATTTTTTTCTCCACTTTTTCTCCACTTTTTCTCCATTTATTCTCCACTTTTTCTCCACTTTTTCTCCATTTTTTCTCCACTTTTTCTCCACTTTTCTCCACTTTTTCTCCACTTATTCTCCACTTTTTCTCCACTTTTTCTCCATTTTTTTCTCCACTTTTTCTCCATTTATTCTCCACTTTTTCTCCACTTATTCTCCACTTTTTCTCCACTTTTTCTCCATTTATTCTCCACTTTTTCTCCACTTTTTCTCCATTTTTTCTCCACTTTTTCTCCACTTTTTCTCCACTTTTTCTCCACTTATTCTCCACTTTTTCTCCACTTTTTCTCCATTTTTTTCTCCACTTTTTCTCCACTTTTTCTCCACTTTTTCTCCACTTATTCTCCACTTTTTCTCCACTTTTTCTCCATTTTTTCTCCACTTATTCTCCACTTTTTCTCCACTTTTTCTCCACTTTTTCTCCATTTATTCTCCACTTATTCCCCACTTTTTCTCCATTTATTCTCCACTTTTTCTCCACTTTTTCTCCATTATTTTCTCCACTTTTTCTCCACTTTTTCTCCATTTATTCTCCACTTTTTCTCCACTTTTTCTCCACTTTTTCTCCACTTTTTCTCCTCTTATTCTCCACTTTTTCTCCACTTATTCTCCACTTTTTCTCCACTTTTTCTCCACTTTTTCTCCATTTATTCTCCACTTATTCTCCACTTTTTCTCCATTTATTCTCCACTTTTTCTCCACTTTTTCTCCATTATTTTCTCCACTTTTTCTCCACTTTTTCTCCATTTATTCTCCACTTTTTCTCCACTTTTTTCTCCACTTTTTCTCCACTTTTTCTCCACTTATTCTCCACTTTTTCTCCACTTATTCTCCACTTTTTCTCCACTTATTCTCCACTTTTTCTCCACTTATTCTCCACTTTTTCTCCACTTTTCTCCATTTTTTCTCCACTTTTTCTCCATTTATTCTCCACTTTTTCTCCACTTTTTCTCCATTTTTTCTCCACTTTTTCTCCACTTTTTCTCCACTTTTTCTCCACTTATTCTCCACTTTTTCTCCACTTTTTCTCCATTTTTCTCCATTATTTTCTCCACTTTTTCTCCACTTTTTCTCCATTTATTCTCCACTTTTTCTCCACTTTTTTCTCCACTTTTTCTCCACTTTTTCTCCTCTTATTCTCCACTTTTTCTCCACTTATTCTCCACTTTTTCTCCACTTTTTCTCCACTTTTTCTCCATTTATTCTCCACTTATTCTCCACTTTTTCTCCATTTATTCTCCACTTTTTCTCCACTTTTTCTCCATTATTTTCTCACTTTTTCTCCACTTTTTCTCCATTTATTCTCCACTTTTTCTCCACTTTTTCTCCACTTTTTCTCCACTTTTTCTCCTCTTATTCTCCACTTTTTCTCCACTTATTCTCCACTTTTTCTCCACTTATTCTCCACTTTTTCTCCACTTTTTCTCCACTTTTTCTCCACTTTTTCTCCATTTTTTCTCCACTTTTTCTCCACTTATTCTCCACTTTTTCTCCACTTTTTCTCCATTTTTTCTCCACTTTTTCTCCACTTTTTCTCCACTTTTCTTCTCCACTTTTTCTCCACTTATTCTCCACTTTTCCACTTTTCTCACTTTCCTTTCTCCACTTATTCTCCACTTTTTCTCCATTTATTCTCCACTTTGTCTCCACTTTTTCTCCATTATTTCTCCACTTTTTCTCCACTTTTTCTCCATTTATTCTCCACTTTTTCTCCACTTTTTCTCCACTTTTTCTCCACTTTTTCTCCACTTATTCTCCACTTTTCTCCACTTATTCTCCACTTTTTCTCCACTTATTCTCCACTTTTTCTCCACTTTTTCTCCACTTTTTCTCCACTTATTCTCCACTTTTTCTCCACTTTTTCTCCACTTTTTCTCCATTTATTCTCCACTTATTCCCCACTTTTTCTCCATTTATTCTCCACTTTTTCTCCACTTTTTCTCCATTATTTTCTCCACTTTTTCTCCACTTTTTCTCCATTTATTCTCCACTTTTTCTCCACTTTTTTCTCCACTTTTTCTCCACTTTTTCTCCTCTTATTCTCCACTTTTTCTCCACTTATTCTCCACTTTTTCTCCACTTTTTCTCCACTTTTTCTCCATTTATCTCCACTTATTCTCCACTTTTTCTCCATTTATTCTCCACTTTTCTCCACTTTTTCTCCATTATTTTCTCCACTTTTTCTCCACTTTTTCTCCATTTATTCTCCACTTTTTCTCCACTTTTTTCTCCACTTTTTCTCCACTTCACTTTTTTCTCCACTTTTTCTCCACTTTTTCTCCACTTATTCTCCACTTTTCTCCACTTATTGTCCACTTTTTCTCCACTTATTCTCCACTTTTTCTCCACTTATTCTCCACTTTTCTCCACTTTTTCTCCATTTTTTTCTCCACTTTTTCTCCATTTATTCTCCACTTTTTCTCCACTTTTTCTCCATTTTTTCTCCACTTTTTCTCCACTTTTTCTCCACTTTTTCTCCACTTATTCTCCACTTTTTCTCCACTTTTTCTCCACTTTTTCTCCATTATTCTCCACTTATTCTCCACTTTTTCTCCACTTTTTCTCCATTTATTCTCCACTTTTTCTCCATTATTTTCTCCACTTTTTCTCCACTTTTTCTCCATTTATTCTCCACTTTTTCTCCACTTTTTTCTCCACTTTTTCTCCACTTTTTCTCCACTTATTCTCCACTTTTTCTCAACTTATTGTCCACTTTTTCTCCACTTATTCTCCACTTTTTCTCCACTTCTTCTCCACTTTTCTCCACTTTTTCTCCATTTTTTTCTCCACTTTTTCTCCATTTATTCTCCACTTTTTCTCCACTTTTTCTCCATTTTTTCTCCACTTTTTCTCCACTTTTTCTCCACTTTTTCTCCACTTATTCTCCACTTTTTCTCCACTTTTTCTCCATTTTTTTCTCCACTTTTTCTCCATTTATTCTCCACTTTTTCTCCACTTTTTCTCCATTTTTTTCTCCACTTTTTCTCCACTTTTTCTCCATTTATTCTCCACTTTTTCTCCACTTTTTCTCCATTTTTTCTCCACTTTTCTCCACTTTTCTCCACTTTTCTCCACTTATTCTCCACTTTTTCTCCACTTTTTCTCCATTTTTTTCTCCACTTTTTCTCCATTTATTCTCCACTTTTTCTCCACTTATTCTCCACTTTTTCTCCACTTTTTCTCCATTTATTCTCCACTTTTTCTCCACTTTTTCTCCATTTTTTCTCCACTTTTTCTCCACTTTTTCTCCACTTTTTCTCCACTTATTCTCCACTTTTTCTCCACTTTTTCTCCATTTTTTCTCCACTTTTTCTCCACTTTTTCTCCACTTTTCTCCACTTATTCTCCACTTTTTCTCCACTTTTTCTCCATTTTTTCTCCACTTATTCTCCACTTTTTCTCCACTTTTTCTCCACTTTTTCTCCATTTATTCTCCACTTATTCCCCACTTTTTCTCCATTTATTCTCCACTTTTTCTCCACTTTTTCTCCATTATTTTCTCCACTTTTTCTCCACTTTTTCTCCATTTATTCTCCACTTTTTCTCCACTTTTTCTCCACTTTTTCTCCACTTTTTCTCCTCTTATTCTCCACTTTTCTCCACTTATTCTCCACTTTTTCTCCACTTTTTCTCCACTTTTTCTCCATTTATTCTCCACTTATTCTCCACTTTTTCTCCATTTATTCTCCACTTTTTCTCCACTTTTTCTCCATTATTTTCTCCACTTTTTCTCCACTTTTTCTCCATTTATTCTCCACTTTTTCTCCACTTTTTTCTCCACTTTTTCTCCACTTTTTCTCCACTTATTCTCCACTTTTTCTCCACTTATTGTCCACTTTTTCTCCACTTATTCTCCACTTTTTCTCCACTTATTCTCCACTTTTTCTCCACTTTTTCTCCATTTTTTTCTCCACTTTTTCTCCATTTATTCTCCACTTTTTCTCCACTTTTTCTCCATTTTTTTCTCCACTTTTTCTCCACTTTTCTCCACTTTTTCTCCACTTATTCTCCACTTTTTCTCCACTTTTTCTCCATTTTTCTCCATTATTTTCTCCACTTTTTCTCCACTTTTTCTCCATTTATTCTCCACTTTTTCTCCCTTTTTTCTCCACTTTTTCTCCACTTTTTCTCCTCTTATTCTCCACTTTTTCTCCACTTATTCTCCACATTTTCTCCACTTTTTCTCCACTTTTTCTCCATTTATTCTCCACTTATTCTCCACTTTTTCTCCATTTATTCTCCACTTTTTCTCCACTTTTTCTCCATTATTTTCTTCACTTTTCTCCACTTTTTCTCCATTTATTCTCCACTTTTTCTCCACTTTTTCTCCACTTTTTCTCCACTTTTCTCCTCTTATTCTCCACTTTTTCTCCACTTATTCTCCACTTTTTCTCCACTTATTCTCCACTTTTTCTCCACTTTTTCTCCACTTTTTCTCCACTTTTTCTCCATTTTTTCTCCACTTTTTCTCCATTTATTCTCCACTTTTTCTCCACTTTTTCTCCATTTTTTCTCCACTTTTTCTCCACTTTTTCTCCACTTTTCTCCACTTTTTCTCCACTTATTCTCCACTTTTTCTCCACTTATTCTCCACTTTTTCTCCACTTTTTCTCCACTTTTTCTCCATTTATTCTCCACTTATTCTCCACTTTTCTCCATTTATTCTCCACTTTGTCTCCACTTTTTCTCCATTATTTTCTCCACTTTTTCTCCACTTTTTCTCCATTTATTCTCCACTTTTCTCCACTTTTTCTCCACTTTTTCTCCACTTTTTCTCCACTTATTCTCCACTTTTTCTCCACTTATTCTCCACTTTTTCTCCACTTATTCTCCACTTTTTCTCCACTTTTTCTCCACTTTTTCTCCACTTATTCTCCACTTTTTCTCCATTTATTCTCCACTTTTTCTCCACTTTTTCTCCATTTTTTCTCCACTTTTTCTCCACTTTTTCTCCACTTATTCTCCACTTTTCTCCACTTTTTCTCCATTTATTCTCCACTTTTTCTCCTTTCTTTTTCTCCACTTTTTCTCCATTTTTTCTCCACTTTATCTCCACTTTTTCTCCATTTATTCTCCACTTTTTCTCCACTTTTTCTCCATTTATTCTCCACTTTTTCTCCTTTTCTTTTCTCCACTTTTTCTCCATTTTTTCTCCACTTATCTCCACTTTTTCTCCATTTATTCTCCACTTTTTCTCCACTTTTTCTCCATTTTTCTCCACTTTTCTCCACTTTTCTCCACTTATTCTCCTCTCTTTCTCCACTTATTCTCCACTTTTCTCCACTTTTCTCCACTATTCTCCACTTTTTCTCCACTTTTTCTCCATTTATTCTCCACTTTTTCTCCACTTTTTCTCCATTTTTTTCTCCACTTTTTCTCCACTTTTTCTCCATTTATTCTCCACTTTTTCTCCACTTTTTCTCCATTTTTTTTCTCCACTTTTTCTCCACTTTTCTCCACTTTTCTCCACTTATTCTCCTCTCTTTCTCCACTTATTCTCCACTTTTTCTCCACTTTTTCTCCACTTATTCTCCACTTATTCTCCACTTTTTCTCCACTTTTTCTCCATTTTTTCTCCACTTTTTCTCCATTTATTCTCCCCTTTTCTCCACTTTTTCTCCACTTTTTCTCCATTTTTTTTCTCCACTTTTTCTCCACTTTTTCTCCATTTATTCTCCACTTTTTCTCCACTTTTTCTCCATTTTTTTCTCCACTTTTTCTCCACTTTTTCTCCACTTTTTCTCCACTTATTCTCCACTTTTCTCCACTTATTCTCCACTTTTTCTCCACTTTTTCTCCACTTATTCTCCACTTTTTCTCCACTTTTTCTCCATTTTTCTCCACTTTTTCTCCATTTATTCTCCACTTTTCTCCACTTTTTCTCCATTTTTTCTCCACTTTTTCTCCACTTTTTCTCCATTTATTCTCCACTTTTTCTCCACTTTTTCTCCATTTTTTCTCCACTTTTTCTCCACTTTTTCTCCACGTATTCTCCACTTTTTCTCCACTTATTCTCCACTTTTTCTCCACTTTTTCTCCATTTATTCTCCATTTATTCTCCACTTTTTCTCCATTTTTTTCTCCACTTTTTCTCCACTTTTTCTCCACTTTTTCTCCACTTATTCTCCACTTTTTCTCCACTTTTCTCCATTTTTTCTCCACTTTTTCTCCATTTATTCTCCACTTTTTCTCCACTTTTTCTCCATTTTTTTCTCCACTTTTCTCCACTTTTTCTCCACTTTTTCTCCACTTTTTCTCCACTTATTCTCCACTTTTTCTCCACTTATTCTCCACTTTTTCTCCACTTTTTCTCCACTTTTTCTCCATTTATTCTCCACTTATTCTCCACTTTTTCTCCATTTATTCTCCACTTTTTCTCCACTTTTTCTCCATTATTTTCTCCACTTTTCTCCACTTTTTCTCCATTTATTCTCCACTTTTTCTCCACTTTTTCTCCACTTTTTCTCCACTTTTTCTCCACTTATTCTCCACTTTTCTCCACTTATTCTCCACTTTTTCTCCACTTATTCTCCACTTTTCTCCACTTTTTCTCCACTTATTCTCCACTTTTTCTCCACTTTTTCTCCAATTTTTTCTCCACTTTTTCTCCATTTATTCTCCACTTTTTCTCCACTTTTTCTCCATTTTTTTCTCACTTTTTCTCCACTTTTTCTCCATTTTTTCTCCACTTTTTCTCCACTTTTTCTCCACTTTTTCTCCACTTTTTCTCCACTTTTCTCCACTTATTCTCCACTTTTTCTCCACTTTTTCTCCATTTATTCTCCACTTTTTCTCCACTTTTTCTCCATTTTTTCTCCACTTTTTCTCCACTTTTTCTCCACTTATTCTCCACTTTTTCTCCACTTTTTCTCCATTTATTCTCCACTTTTTCTCCACTTTTTCTCCATTTTTTTCTCCACTTTTTCTCCACTTTTTCTCCATTTATTCTCCACTTTTTCTCCACTTTTCTCCATTTTTTTCTCCACTTTTTCTCCACTTTTTCTCCACTTTTTCTCCACTTATTCTCCTCTCTTTCTCCACTTATTCTCCACTTTTTCTCCACTTTTTCTCCACTTATTCTCCACTTATTCTCCACTTTTTCTCCACTTTTTCTCCATTTTTTTCTCCACTTTTTCTCCATTTATTCTCCACTTTTTCTCCACTTTTTCTCCACTTTTTCTCCTTTTTTTTCTCCACTTTTTCTCCACTTTTTCTCCATTTATTCTCCACTTTTTCTCCACTTTTTCTCCATTTTTTTCTCCACTTTTTCTCCACTTTTTCTCCACTTATTCTCCACTTTTTCTCCACTTATTCTCCACTTTTCTCCACTTATTCTCCACTTTTTCTCCACTTATTCTCCACTTTTTCTCCATTTATTCTCCACTTTTTCTCCACTTTTTCTCCATTTTTTTCTCCACTTTTTCTCCACTTTTTCTCCACTTTTTCTCCACTTTTCTCCACTTATTCTCCTCTCTTTCTCCACTTATTCTCCACTTTTTCTCCACTTTTTCTCCACTTATTCTCCACTTTTTCTCCACTTATTCTCCACTTTTTCTCCACTTTTTCTCCACTTTTTCTCCATTTATTCTCCACTTATTCTCCACTTTTCTCCATTTATTCTCCACTTTGTCTCCACTTTTCTCCATTATTTTCTCCACTTTTTCTCCACTTTTTCTCCATTTATTCTCCACTTTTTCTCCACTTTTTCTCCACTTTTTCTCCACTTTTTCTCCACTTATTCTCCACTTTTTCTCCACTTATTCTCCACTTTTCTCCACTTATTCTCCACTTTTTCTCCACTTTTTCTCCACTTTTTCTCCACTTTTTCTCCACTTATTCTCCACTTTTTCTCCATTTATTCTCCACTTTTTCTCCACTTTTTCTCCATTTTTTTCTCCACTTTTCTCCACTTTTTCTCCACTTATTCTCCACTTTTTCTCCACTTTTTCTCCATTTATTCTCCACTTTTTCTCCACTTTTTCTCCATTTTTTCTCCACTTTTTCTCCACTTTTTCTCCATTTATTCTCCACTTTTTCTCCACTTTTTCTCCATTTTTTTCTCCACTTTTTCTCCACTTTTTCTCCGACTTATTCTCCTCTCTTTCTCCACTTATTCTCCACTTTTTCTCCACTTTTTCTCCACTTATTCTCCACTTTTTCTCCACTTTTTCTCCATTTATTCTCCACTTTTTCTCCACTTTTTCTCCATTTTTTTTCTCCACTTTTTCTCCACTTTTTCTCCATTTATTCTCCACTTTTTCTCCACTTTTTCTCCATTTTTTTTCTCCACTTTTTCTCCACTTTTTCTCCACTTTTT